>NC_034200.2:42028995-42258017 GCF_002021735.2 Oncorhynchus kisutch | reverse complement strand
GAACAGGACGAGAGGAGAGGACAACAGGAGGAGAGGAGAGGACAACAGGAGGAGAGGAGAGGACAACAGGAGGAGAGGAGAGGACAACAGGAGGAGGAGGGAGAAACAGGGGGAGAGGAGAGGAGAACAGAGGAGAGGAGAGGACAACAGGAGGAGAGGAGAACAGGGGGAGAGGAGAGGAGAACAGGGGGAGAGGAGAGGAGAACAGGGGGAGAGAGGAGAGGAGAACAGGAGGAGAGGAGAGGAGAACAGGGGGAGAGGAGAGGAGAACAGGGGGAGAGGAGAGGAGAACAGGAGGGAGGAGAGGGAAACGGGGGAGAGGAGAGGAGAGGAGAGGACAACAGGAGGAGAGGAGAGGACAACAGGAGGAGAGGAGAGGACAACAGGAGGAGAGGAGAGGACAACAGGAGAGGAGGGAGGACAACAGGAGGAGAGAGGAGAGGACAACAGGAGGAGAGGAGAGGACAACAGGAGGAGAGGAGAGGACAACAGGAGGAGAGGAGAGGAGAACAGGACGAGAGGAGAGGACAACAGGAGGAGAGGAGAGGACAACAGGAGGAGAGGAGAGGACAACAGGAGGAGAGGAGAGGACAACAGGAGGAGAGGAGAACAGGGGGAGAGGAGAGGAGAACAGGAGGAGAGGAGAGGACAACAGGAGGAGAGGAGAGGACAACAGGAGGAGAGGAGAGGACAACAGGGGGAGAGGAGAGGACAACAGGAGGAGAGGAGAGGACAACAGGGAGAGGAGAGGACAACAGGAGGAGAGGAGAGGACAAACAGGAGGAGAGGAGAGGAGAACAGGAGGAGAGGAGAGGAGAACAGGGGGAGAGGAGAGGAGAACAGGGGGAGAGGAGAGGAGAACAGGAGGAGAGGAGAGAGGAGAACAGGGGGAGAGGAGAGGACAACAGGAGGAGGAGAGGAGAGGGACAACAGGAGGAGAGGAGAGGACAACAGGAGGAGAGGAGAGGACAACAGGAGGAGAGGAGAGGACAACAGGAGGAGAGGAGAGGAGAACAGGGGAGAGGAGAGGACAACAGGAGGAGAGGAGAGGACAACAGGGGGAGAGGAGAGGACAAACAGGAGGAGAGGAGAGGACAACAGGAGGAGAGGAGAGGACAACAGGAGGAGAGGAGAAACAGGGAGGAGAGGAGAGGACAACAGGAGGAGAGGAGAGGACAACAGGAGGAGAGGAGAGGACAACAGGAGGAGAGGAGAGGAGAACAGGAGGAGAGGAGAGGAGACAGGAGGAGGAGAGGAGAGGACAACAGGAGGAGAGGAGAGGACAACAGGAGGAGAGGAGAGGACAACAGGAGGAGAGGAGAGGACAACAGGAGGAGAGGAGAGGACAACAGGAGGAGAGGAGAGGACAACAGGAGGAGAGGAGAGGAGAGGAGAGGACAACAGGAGGAGAGGAGAGGACAACAGGAGGAGAGGACAACAGGAGGAGAGGAGAGGAGAGGACAACAGGAGGAGAGGAGAGGAGAACAGGAGGAGAGGAGAGGAGAACAGGGGGAGAGGAGAGGAGAACAGGAGGAGAGGAGAGAGAACAGGGGGAGAGGAGCACAGGAGGAGAGGAGAGAGAGGACAACAGGGGGAGAGGAGAGGAGAACAGGAGGAGAGGAGAGGACAACAGGGGGAGAGGAGAGGAGAACAGGGGGAGAGTAGAGGACAACAGGGGGAGAGGAGAGGAGAAGAGAAACAGGGGAGGAGAGGGAGGAGGAGGAGAACAGGGGGAGAGGAGAGGACAACAGGAGGAGAGGAGAAGAGAAACAGGAGGAGGAGAGGAGAGGACAACAGGAGGAGAGGAGAGGAGAACAGGGGGAGAGGAGAGGAGAACAGGGGGAGAGTAGAGGACAACAGGGGGAGAGGAGAGGAGAAGAGAACAGGAGGAGAGGAGAGGAGAACAGGGGGAGAGGAGAGGACAACAGGAGGAGAGGAGAAGAGAACAGGAGGAGAGGAGAGGACAACAGGAGGAGAGGAGAGGAGAACAGGGGGAGAGGAGAGGACAACAGGAGGAGAGGAGAGGACAACAGGAGGAGAGGAGAGGACAACAGGAGGAGAGGAGAGGACAACAGGAGGAGAGGAGAACAGGGGGGAGGAGAGAGGAGAACAGGAGGAGAGGAGAGGAGAACAGGAGGAGAGGAGAGGAGAACAGGAGGAGAGGAGAGGACAACAGGAGGAGAGGAGAGGACAACAGGAGGAGAGGAGAGGACAACAGGGGGAGAGGAGAGGACAACAGGAGGAGAGGACAACAGGAGGAGAGGAGAGGACAACAGGAGGAGAGGAGAGGACAACAGGAGGAGAGGAGAGGAGAACAGGACGAGAGGAGAGGACAAAGGAGGAGAGGAGGAGAGGAGAGGACAACAGGAGGAGAGGAGAGGACAACAGGAGGAGAGGAGAGGACAACAGGGGGAGAGGAGAGGAGAACAGGGGGGGAGAGGAGAGGAGAACAGGAGGAGAGGAGAGGACAACAGGAGGAGAGGAGAGGACAACAGGAGGAGAGGAGAGGAGAGGAGAACAGGAGGAGAGGAGAGGACAACAGGGGGAGAGGAGAGGACAACAGGAGGAGAGGAGAGGACAACAGGAGGAGAGGAGAGGACAACAGGAGGAGAGGACAACAGGAGGAGAGGAGAGGACATTAGGAGGAGAGGAGAGGAGAACAGGGGGAGAGGAGAGGACAACAGGAGGAGAGGAGAGGACAACAGGAGGAGAGGAGAACAGGGGGAGAGGAGAGGAGAACAGGAGGAGAGGAAAGGACAACAGGAGGAGAGGAGAGGACAACAGGAGCGGGGGGAGGAGCAGGCGGAACAGGGGGACAGCGGAGAGCGAGAACAGGAGGAGAGGAGAGGACAACAGGAGGAGAGGAGAACAGGAGGAGAGGAGAGGACAACAGGAGGAGAGGAGAGGACAACAGGAGGAGAGGACAACAGGGGGAGAGGAGAGGACAACAGGAGGAGAGGAGAGGACAACAGGAGGAGAGGATGAGGACAACAGGAGGAGAGGAGAGGACAACAGTAGGAGAGGAGAGAGGAACAGGACAAGGAGGAGAGGACAACAGGAGGAGAGGAGAGGACAACAGGAGGAGAGGAGAGGACAACAGGAGGAGAGGAGCGGACAACAGGAGGAGAGGAGAGGACACAGGAGGAGAGGAGAACAGGAGGAGAGGAGAGGAGAACAGGGGGAGAGGAGAGAGAGAACAGGAGGAGAGGAGAGGAGAACAGGGGAGAGGAGAGGAGAGCGAGAGAACAGGGGAGAGGAGAGGAGAACAGGAGGAGAGGAGGAGGAGAACAGGGGGGAGAGGAGAACAGGAGGAGAGGAGAGGACAACAGGGGGAGAGGAGATGAGAACAGGGAGAGAGGAGAGGACAACAAGAGGAGAGGAGAGGAGAACAGGAGGAGAGGAGAGGACAAAGGGGGAGAGGAGAGGAGAACAGGGGGAGAGGAGAGGACAACAGGAGGAGAGGAGAGGACACAGGAGGAGAGAACAAACAGGAGGAGAGGAGAGGACAACAGGAGGAGAGGAGAGGACAACAGGAGGAGAGGAGAGGACAACAGGAGGAGAGGAGAGGACAACAGGAGGAGAGGAGAGGACAACAGGAGGAGAGGATGAGGACAACAGGAGGAGAGGACAACAGGAGGAGAGGAGAGGACAACAGGAGGAGAGGAGAGGAGAACAGGGGGAGAGGAGAGGACAACAGGAGGAGAGGAGAGGACAACAGGAGGAGAGGAGAACAGGGGGAGAGGAGAGGAGAACAGGAGGAGAGGAGAGGACAACAGGAGGAGAGGAGAGGACAACAGGAGGAGAGGAGAGGAGAACAGGGGGAGAGGAGAGGAGAACAGGAGGAGAGGAGAGGAGAACAGGGGGAGAGGAGAACAGGAGGAGAGGAGAGGACAACAGGGGGAGAGGAGAGGACAACAGGAGGAGAGGAGAGGACAACAGGAGGAGAGGAGAGGACAACAGGAGGAGAGGAGAGGACAACAGGATGAGAGGAGAGGAGAACAGGGGGAGAGGAGAGGACAACAGGGGGAGAGGAGAGGACAACAGGGGGAGAGGAGAACAGGAGGAGAGGAGAGGACAACAGGGGGAGAGGAGAGGACAACAGGGGGAGAGGAGAACAGGAGGAGAGGAGAGGACAACAGGGGGAGAGGAGAGGAGAACAGGGGGAGAGGAGAGGACAACAGGAGGAGAGGAGAGGAGAACAGGAGGAGAGGAGAGGACAACAGGAGGAGAGGAAAACAGGAGGAGAGGAGAGGACAACAGGAGGAGAGGAGAGGAGAACAGGAGGAGAGGAGAAGAAGACAATAGAAGAGAGGAAGATAGGAGAGGAGGATGAGAAGTGCTCTGTTATTACCTGCTCCTCATTTCTGAATGGGACGTCTACCAGACTAGTATTGTCTCCTAGGAGACTGAGATCCAGCTCACTGGGGCCTGCAGACAGACAGACAGACAGACAGACAGACCATTACTTAAAAAATATCTCCACGGAGTGTTACCTTGTGTATGCAGCCAGGCATGAACACACCCAATGAAACACATTCTGGTCCGGACTGAACACCATGATAAGTTGACTCTTTGAAACAGGTGTGTTTAGTGCAGGACTAGAACCAAAGCCTGCACGCAGAGCAGCTCTACAGTCTTAAGGTATGGTCTGGCTCTGTAGTTGGTGAATCACTGCATCATGACCCAGATTCAGATTAGGAAGCAGCCTGAAAAGGCTTGTTGTATGACTCACAGTATTATGACTACAGCCCTGTCTATAGTATCATTATTATGACTACAGCCCTGTCTATAGTCATATCATTATTAAGACTACACCACTATCTATTGTCATATTGACCAAATCTGGAAGTCTACCCTATTCCCTATGACCTACATAGGGCACTACTTTTATCCAGAGCCCAATAGTGCCACATAATGCCACAAAAGTAGTGTGCTAAGTTGAACCTTTATTTAACTAGGCAAGTCAGGTCAGAACAAATTCTTTATTTACAGTGACGGCCTACCAAAAGGCAGAAGGCCTCCTGCGGGGACGTGGGCCTGGGATTTAAAACATTTAAATATCATATATAAATATAGGACAAACCACACATCAAGACAAGAGAGACACCACAACACTACATAAAGAGAGACAACACAACACTACATAAAGAGAGACACTACAACACTACATAAAGAGAGACACTACAACACTACATAAAGAGAGACAACACAACACTACATAAAGAGAGACCACAACACTACATAAAGAGAGACAACACAACACTACATAAAGAGAGACACCACTACACTACATAAAGAGAGACACCACTACACTACATAAAGAGAGACAACACAACACTACATAAAGAGAGACCTAAGACAACAACACATAAAGAGAGACACCACAACACTACATAAAGAGAGACAACACTACACTACATAAAGAGAGGCCTAAGACAACACTACATAAAGAGAGACACCACAACACTACATAAAGAGAGACACCACAACACTACATAAAGAGAGACACCACAACACTACATAAAGAGAGACAACACAACACTACCTAAAGAGAGACACCACAACACTACCTAAAGATAGACACCACAACACTACCTAAAGATAGACACCACAACACTACATAAAGAGAGACACCACAACACTACATAAAGAGAGACACCACAACACTACATAAAGAGAGACACCACAACACTACATAAAGAGAGACACCACAACACTACATAAAGAGAGACACTACAACACTACATAAAGAGAGACACCACTACACTACATAAAGAGAGACACCACAACACTACATAAAGAGAGACAACACAACACTACATAAAGAGAGACACCACTACACTACATAAAGAGAGACAACACAACACTACATAAAGAGAGACACCACAACACTACATAAAGAGAGACACCACAACACTACATAAAGAGAGACAACACTACACTACATAAAGAGAGACAACACAACACTACATAAAGAGAGACACCACAACACTACAACACTACATAAAGAGAGACACCACAACACTACATAAAGAGAGACACCACAACACTACAACACTACATAAAGAGAGACACCACAACACTACATAAAGAGAGACAACACAACACTACATAAAGAGAGACAACACAACACTACATAAAGAGAGACACCACAACACTACATAAAGAGAGACACCACAACACTACATAAAGAGAGACAACACAACGCTACATAAAGAGAGACAACACTACATAAAGAGAGACACCACAACACTACATAAAGAGAGACAACACAACACTACATAAAGAGAGACACCACAACACTACATAAAGAGAGACACCCCAACACTACATAAAGAGAGACAACACTACATAAAGAGAGACACCACAACACTACATAAAGAGAGACAACACTACATAAAGAGAGACACCCCAACACTACATAAAGAGAGACAACACTACATAAAGAGAGACACCACAACACTACATAAAGAGAGACACCACAACACTACATAAAGAGAGACAACACAACACTACATAAAGAGAGACAACACAACACTACATAAAGAGAGACACCACAACACTACATAAAGAGAGACACCACAACACTACATAAAGAGAGACACCACAACACTACATAAAGAGAGACAACACAACACTACATAAAGAGAGACAACACAACACTACATAAAGAGAGACACCACAACACTACATAAAGAGAGACAACACAACACTACATAAAGAGAGACAACACAACACTACATAAAGAGAGACACCACAACACTACATAAAGAGAGACACCACAACACTACATAAAGAGAGACAACGCTACATAAAGAGAGACAACACTACATAAAGAGAGACACCACAACACTACATAAAGAGAGACACCACAACACTACATAAAGAGAGACACCACAACACTACATAAAGAGAGACACCACAACACTACAACACTACATAAAGAGAGACACCACAACACTACATAAAGAGAGACACCACAACACTACATAAAGAGAGAGACACCACAACACTACATAAAGAGAGACACTACAACACTACATAAAGAGAGACACTACAACACTACATAAAGAGAGACACCACAACACTACATAAAGAGAGACACTACAACACTACATAAAGAGAGACACTACAACACTACATAAAGAGAGACACCACAACACTACATAAAGACAGACACAACACTACATAAAGAGAGACACCACAACACTACATAAAGAGAGACACCACAACACTACATAAAGAGAGACAACGCTACATAAAGAGAGACACCACAACACTACATAAAGAGAGACACCACAACACTACAACACTACATAAAGAGAGACACCACAACACTACATAAAGAGAGACACCACAACACTACATAAAGAGAGACACCACAACACTACATAAAGAGAGACACCACAACACTACATAAAGAGAGACACCACAACACTACATAAAGAGAGACACCACAACACTACATAAAGAGAGACCTAAGACAACAACATAGCATGGCAGCAACACATGACAGCACAACATGGTAGCAGCACAACATGGTAGCAGAACAACATGGTAGCAGAACAACATGGTAGCAACACAACATGGTAGCAACACAACATGGTAGCAACACAACATGGTAGCAACACAACATGGTAGCAACACAGCATGGTAGCAACACAACATGTTAGCAACACAGCATGTTAGCAACACAGCATGGTAGCAGCACAGCATGGTAGCAGCACAGTATGGTAGCAGCACAGCATGGTAGCAACACAGCATGGTAGCAACACAGCATGGTAGCAACACAGCATGGTAGCAGCACAGCATGGTAGAAGCACAACATGGTAGCAACACAGCATGGTAGCAGCACAACATGGTAGCAGCACAAAACATGGTACAAACATTACTGGGTACAGACAACAGCGCAAAGTACAAGAAGGTAGAGACAACAGCACAAAGGGCAAGAAGGTAGAGACAACAATACATGTAAATGTATATATCACAGCATTGCTCTCTCCTTGCCCCATCCTGGACTCGAACCAGGGACCCTCTGAACACAACGACAACTGCCACCCACGAAGCATCGTCATCTGCCACTCCTCAAAAGCTGCGTCTCTTGCAGAACAAGGAAAGCCACTACTTCAAGGCCTCAGAACAAGGAAAGCCACTACTTCAAGGCCTCAGAACAAGGAAAACCACTACTTCAAGGCCTCAGAACAAGGAAAGCCACTACTTCAAGGCCTCAGAACAAGGAAAGCCACTACTTCAAGGCCACCGATTGACAGGGGTGGAAAGAGTACTGAAATGTCCTACTGCAGTAGAGGTAAAATGACTGAGTTTGGACTCTACAAGGTGTCGAAAGTGTACCACAGGGATGCTGGCCCATGTTGACTCCAATGCTTCCCACAGTTGTGTCAAGTTGGCTGGATGCCCTTTTTGGGTGGTGGACCATTCTTGATACACACGACAAACTGATACACACAGCAAACTGATACACACAGCAAACTGATACACAGGGCAAACTGATACACAGGGCAAACTGATACACACGGCAAACTGATACACACGGCAAACTGATACACACGGCAAACTGATACACACAGCAAACTGATACACAGGGCAAACTGATACACAGGGCAAACTGATACACAGGGCAAACTGATACACAGGGCAAACTGATACACACAGCAAACTGATACACAGGGCAAACTGATACACAGGGCAAACTGATACACAGGGCAAACTGATACACACGACAAACTGATACACAGGGCAAACTGATACACAGGGCAAACTGATACACAGGGCAAACTGATACACACAGCAAACTGATACACAGGGCAAACTGATACACACGGCAAACTGATACACAGGGCAAACTGATACACACGACAACCCCCCCCCCCAAAAAAAACAGAAGCGTTGTAGTTCTTGACACAAACTGGTGCCCCTGGCACTTACTACCTCGTTCAAAGTCAGGGACACTTACAAATAAGTGTCCTGCCCATTCACTCGCTGACTGGCACACATACACAATCTATGTCTCAATGGTCTCAAAATCCTTTTGCAACCTGTCTCCTTCCTTTCATCTACAAATGATTTGAAGTGGATTTAACACCTGACATCAATAAGGGATTAAAGCTTTCACCTGGATTCACCTGGTCAGTCTGTGTCATGGAAAGGTGTTCTTAATGTTTTGTATACTCACGTGTATAGCTTAAGGTACACTAACATATTGTGCACTAATTTAGCCAGAGGTTTATTTAATAATAATGCATAATTCAAGATGGATGGAGGAATAGGATGTTTTGAGCAGCTGCATAATAGAGTCTGTTTACGTCCAGTAGTGTTCCAAATGGCACCCTATTCCCCATGGGGCCTTGGTGGTCAAAAGCAGTGCACTACGTAGGGAATAGGGTGCCATTTGGGACAAAGTCCAGGGTGTTTTGAACAGCTGCCAATAGAGTCTGTTATCAGTGGACTATTGACTCTTATAAAACAAGGCTTTTAGAGAATTAAAATGGTGGAACGTTGTGAACTCTAATGCCATTCAGTCATATGTTGTGTCCAGGAGCACATCTGATATCAGATGGCACTCTATACCTTAGTGGACTACTTTTGGCCAGAGCAACATAATGTCATAACAGTAGTGCACTATATAGGGAATTAGGGTGGCATAGGGTTCTGGTCTAAAGTAGTGCACTATGTAGGGAATACGGTGGCATAGGGTTCTGGTCTAAAGTAGTGCACTATGTAGGGAATACGGTGGCATAGGGTTCTGGTCTAAAGTAGTGCACTATATAGGGAATAGGGTGACATAGGGGTCTGGTCTAAAGTAGTGCACTATATAGGGAATAGGGTGACATAGGGGTCTGGTCTAAAGTAGTGCACTATATAGGGAATAGGGTGGCATAGGGTTCTGGTCTAAAGTAGTGCACTATGTAGGGAATACGGTGGCATAGGGTTCTGGTCTAAAGTAGTGCACTATATAGGGAATTAGGGTGGCATAGGGTTCTGGTCTAAAGTAGTGCACTATATAGGGAATAGGGTGACATAGGGGTCTGGTCTAAAGTAGTGCACTATATAGGGAATAGGGTGACATAGGGGTCTGGTCTAAAGTAGTGCACTATATAGGGAATTAGGGTGGCATAGGGTTCTGGTCTAAAGTAGTGCACTATGTAGGGAATACGGTGGCATAGGGTTCTGGTCTAAAGTAGTGCACTATATAGGGAATACGGTGGCATAGGGTTCTGGTCTAAAGTAGTGCACTATGTAGGGAATTAGGGTGGCATAGGGGTCTGGTCTAAAGTAGTGCACTATATAGGGAATTAGGGTGGCATAGGGTTCTGGTCTAAAGTAGTGCACTATGTAGGGAATTAGGGTGGCATAGGGCTCTGGTCTAAAGTAGTGCACTATGTAGGGAATACGGTGGCATAGGGTTCTGGTCTAAAGTAGTGCACTATGTAGGGAATTAGGGTGGCATAGGGGTCTGGTCTAAAGTAGTGCACTATATAGGGAATTAGGGTGGCATAGGGCTCTGGTCTAAAGTAGTGCACTATATAGGGAATACGGTGGCATAGGGCTCTGGTCTAAAGTAGTGCACTATATAGGGGATAGGGTGGCATAGGGGTCTGGTCTAAAGTAGTGCACTATATAGGGAATAGGGTGACATAGGGGTCTGGTCTAAAGTAGTGCACTATATAGGGAATAGGGTGACATAGGGGTCTGGTCTAAAGTAGTGCACTATATAGGGGATAGGGTGGCATTTGGGACGTAACCCAGGGTATGTTTATTTTGGGAAAAATATATTTCTTTCAAAGTAAAAACAAACAAATACATTTTGTCAAATCAGATCATCATTTTCATTCATACATGTTTGAAAGATATTACATCAAAACAGATTCCCCCAGCTGCTAATAGTCTGTTTATAGTGGAAATATTGACTCTGTTTTCCAGACGTTTAGCTTCCATAACCGTCTGTAATCTGCTGCATTGATCTGTGTTTGATGTGTTTTCTCTTTAGGTGATAACGTTCACTTTTCCATAAAAGCATGAAACTTGGTACACTTGTACATTTTCAGATGGCCGTGGCGGGTATTTTCCACTCCACCATAACCACACAGTGTATTTTCCACTCCACCATAACCACACAGTGTATTTTCCACTCCACCATAACCACACAGTGTATTTTCCACTCCACCATAACCACACAGTGTATTTTCCACTCCACCATAACCACACAGTGTATTTTCCACTCCACCATAACCACACAGTGTATTTTCCACTCCACCATAACCACACAGTGTATTTTCCACTCCACCATAACCACACAGTGTATTTTCCACTCCACCATAACCACACAGTGTATTTTCCACACTGTGTATTTTCCACTCCACCATAACCACACAGTGTATTTTCCACTCCACCATAACTACAGTGTATTTTCCACACAGTGTATTTTCCACTCCACCCAAACCACACAGTGTATTTTCCACTCCACCATAACCACACAGTGTATTTTCCACTCCACCATAACCACACAGTGTATTTTCCACTCCACCATAACTACACAGTGTATTTTCCACTCCACCATAACTACACAGTGTATTTTCCACTCCACCATAACCGCACAGTGTATTTTCCACTCCACCATAACTACACAGTGTATTTTCCACACAGTGTATTTTCCACTCCACCATAACCACACAGTGTATTTTCCACACAGTGTATTTTCCACTCCACCATAACTACACAGTGTATTTTCCACTCCACCATAACTACACAGTGTATTTTCCACTCCACCATAACCGCACAGTGTATTTTCCACTCCACCATAACTACACAGTGTATTTTCCACACAGTGTATTTTCCACTCCACCAAAACCGCACAGTGTATTTTCCACTCCACCATAACCACACAGTGTATTTTCCACTCCACCATAACCACACAGTGTATTTTCCACACAGTGTATTTTCCACTCCACCATAACCACACAGTGTATTTTCCACTCCACCATAACTACACAGTGTATTTTCTACACAGTGTATTTTCCACTCCACCATAACCACACAGTGTATTTTCCACTCCACCATAACTACACAGTGTATTTTCCACACAGTGTATTTTCCACTCCACCATAACCACACAGTGTATTTTCCACAAAGTGTATTTTCCACTCCACCATAACTACACAGTGTATTTTCCACACAGTGTATTTTCCACTCCACCATAACCACACAGTGTATTTTCCACACAGTGTATTTTCCACTCCACCATAACCGCACAGTGTATTTTCCACTCCACCATAACTACACAGTGTATTTTCCACACAGTGTATTTTCCACTCCACCATAACCACACAGTGTATTTTCCACACAGTGTATTTTCCACTCCACCATAACCACACAGTGTATTTTCCACACAGTGTATTTTCCACTCCACCATAACCACACAGTGTATTTTCTGTCATATCTGCTGAACCAAACATGAACACATAGAAGGTCATGTTTTGCTGTTTACATCATAAACAGTCCAGGTTATTATTTAATGGTGGACTGCCACGATTCGCCAATTCTGACAACGTACACGATAGAATATTACATTTTGTTTTGTTGGATTTTAACATTTTCTTTCGAGAAACATAATGCTTGAAAGTTATAGCTCAGTTTTTAGTAGTAATGCAGAATCAAACCATAATTATTCAGCTTCTTTTTTTTGTAACTAAACGTAGGGTCCCCTTTCCCCACTTCAGGGTACCCACAGTAGGCCTTCCTTTATACAACAGAATACTTTTCACCAAGGCTGTTAATGAACACCCAAAATTGCAGGCCTACTGTTCCCTGGCTCCTCCTTCCCTGTCCAACTCTTCTCTTCCAGGTGGTTAAGTGTAGAGCCCAATGTAGAAATTGACAGATTATGGTTAATAGATTACTGCCAATCAGGCCTATACATTGTGCACAGTGAGATGGAAATGTAGCCCATTGCAGCTGGCAGACATATGATAAAATGAACGAATAGAAACAATTACCCCCAATTACCCCTACTCCTATAAATATAGCCTACTCCTATAAATATAGCCTACTCCTATAAATATAGCCTACTCCTATAAATATAGCCTACTCCTATAAATATAGCCTACTCCTATAAATATAGTCTACTCCTATAAATATAGCCGACTAAATATAGCCTAGTCCTATAAATATAGCCTAGTCCTATAAATATAGCCTAGTCCTATAAATATAGCCGACTCCGATAAATATAGCTGACTAAATATAGTCTACTCCTATAAATATAGCCGACTAAATATAGCCTACTCCTATAAATATAGCCTACTCCTATAAATATAGCCTACTCCTATAAATATAGCCTAGTTCTACAAATATAGCCTACTCCTATAAATATAGCCGTCTAAATAGCCTACTCCTATAAATATAGCCTACTCCTATAAATATAGCCGACTAAATATAGCCTACTCCTATAAATATAGCCTACTCCTATAAATATAGCCGACGCCTATAAATATAGCCTACTCCTATAAATATAGCCGACTAAATAGCCTACTCCTATAAATATAGCCTACTCCTATAAATATAGCCGACTCCTATAAATATAGCATACTAAATATAGCCTACTCCTATAAACATAGGCTCTTCCTATAAATATAGCATACTAAATAAAGCCAACTCCTATAAATATAGCATACTAAATATAGGCTACTCCTATAAATATAGCCTACTCCTATAAATATAGCCTACTCCTATAAATATAGCATACTAAATATAGCCTACTCCTATAAATATAGGCTACTCCTATAAATATAGCCGTCTCCTATAAATATAGCCTACTAAATATAGCCTACTAAATATAGCCTACTCCTATAAATAGCCTACTCCTATAAATATAGCCTACTCCTATAAATATAGCATACTAAATATAGCCTACTCCTATAAATATAGGCTACTCCTATAAATATAGCATACTAAATATAGGCTACTCCTATAAATATAGCATACTAAATATAGCCTACTCCTATAAATATAGGCTACTCCTATAAATATAGCATACTAAATATAGCCTACTCCTATAAATATAGGCTACTCCTATAAATATAGCCGACTCCTGTAAATATAGCCGACTCCTGTAAATATAGCCGACTCCTGTAAATATAGCCTACTCCTATAAATATAGCCTACTCCTATAAATATAGCCTACTCCTATAAATATAGCATACTAAATATAGGCTACTCCTATAAATATAGCCGACTCCTATAAATATAGCATACTAAATATAGCCTACTCCTATAAATATAGCCTACTCCTATAAATATAGCCTACTCCTATAAATATAGCCTAGTCCTATAAATATAGGCTACTCCTATAAATATAGGCTACTCCTATAAATATAGCCGACTCCTATAAATATAGCCGACGCCTATAAATATAGCCTACTCCTATAAATATAGCATACTAAATATAGCCTACTCCTATAAATATAGGCTACTCCTATAAATATAGCCTACTCCTATAAATATAGCCTAGTCCTATAAATATAGCCGAGTCCTATAAATATAGCCTAGTCCTATAAATATAGCCTACTCCTATAAATATAGCCGACGCCTATAAATATAGCCGACGCCTATATATATATATATAGCCGACTCCTATAAACAGCCTTACTCCTATAATAATGGTATGAGGTAGTCTATATTATGGCTGATGGTTTAGACTAGACTATTGGCAGTGCATGTAGTATATAATCAAGCCGCTCTCATTGTTAAAATAACTGAAGAGGATGTGAATGTTCATTGACTGTGTATAATGAATCATCATTGTTAAAGGAACACGAGGTGCCAGCAGTGAACTGTTGTCCTTTCCTGTGCATGTTTTTTATGCTAGACATTTTCGTTTTTTACAGAACGAATCGCTTATTCTTTTTCTGCATCTTCTGAACTAATCGGACTGATGAATTGTAATTTCCACGTAGTCAGGCCCCGGGAACATTTTTAAATGTGAACCTAGTTTTTGTTTGTTGTTGTTGAGGTGTGCTATCTTGATTTGATCACTCTGTTGTCACAGAGAATTTCCCTGTGCCAGCAGGAAATGCAAATTATACTGTGTTTGAGGTTTAATGAGGTTTCTAGGGTTTGTGGTTTCCATTTTAAGTGGTTTATGGTGGTTAACATCTGGTCTATCCTCGTTATGGTGGTTAACATCTGGTCTATCCTCGTTATAGTGGATAACATCTGGTCTATCCTCGTTATAGTGGTTAACATCTGGTCTATCCTTGTTATGGTGGTTAACATCTGGTCTATCCTCGTTATGGTGGTTAACATCTGGTCTATCCTCGTTATAGTGGTTAACATCTGGTCTATCCTCGTTATAGTGGTTAAAATCTGGTCTATCCTCGTTATAGTGGTTAACATCTGGTCTATCCTCGTTATAGTGGTTAACATCTGGTCTATCCTCGTTATAGTGGTTAACATCTGGTCTATCCTCATTATGGTGGTTAACATCTGGTCTCCTCGTTATAGTGGTTATAGTGGTTAACATCTGGTCTATCCTTGTTATGGTGGTTAACATCTGGTCTATCCTCGTTATAGTGGTTAACATCTGGTCTATCCTCGTTATAGTGGTTAACATCTGGTCTATCCTCATTATGGTGGTTAACATCTGGTCTCCTCGTTATGGTGGTTAACATCTGGTCTCCTCGTTATAGTGGTTATAGTGGTTAACATCTGGTCTATCCTTGTTATGGTGGTTAACATCTGGTCTATCCTTGTTATGGTGGTTAACATCTGGTCTATCCTCGTTATAGTGGTTAACATCTGGTCTATCCTCGTTATGGTGGTTAACATCTGGTCTATCCTCGTTATAGTGGTTAACATCTGGTCTATCCTCGTTATGGTGGTTATTGGTTAACATCTGGTCTACCCTCGTTATAGTGGTTAACATCTGGTCTATCCTCGTTATAGTGGTGAACATCTGGTCTATCCTCGTTATAGTGGTTAACATCTGGTCTATCTTCGTTATAGTGGTTAACATCTGGTCTATCCTCGTTATAGTGGTTAACATCTGGTCTATCCTCGTTATAGTGGTTAACATCTGGTCTATCCTCGTTATAGTGGTTAACATCTGGTCTATCCTCGTTATAGTGGTTAACATCTGGTCTATCCTCGTTATAGTGGTTAACATCTGGTCTATCCTCGTTATATAGTGGTTATTGGCCAAATTACCAGAATGAATGTGTTTAGGGAAGGACTCGTTTTGAGTGGATCCTGTGTTATTGTTTTACTGATATTGAGTGTCATGGCTGGTTTCTGTGTTATTGTTCTGTTGATATTGAGTGTCATGGCTGGTTTCTGTGTTATTGTTTTACTGATATTGAGTGTCATGGCTGGTTTCTGTGTTATTGTTTTACTGATATTGAGTGTCATGGCTGGTTTCTGTGTTATTGTTTTGTTGATATTGAGTGTCATGGCTGGTTTCTGTGTTATTGTTTTGTTGATATTGAGTGTCATGGCTGGTTTCTGTGTTATTGTTTTGTTGATATTGAGTGTCATGGCTGGTTTCTGTGTTATTGTTTTACTGATATTGAGTGTCATGGCTGGTTTCTGTGTTATTGTTTTGTTGATATTGAGTGTCATGGCTGGTTTCTGTGTTATTGTTTTGTTGATATTGAGTGTCATGGCTGGTTTCTGTGTTATTGTTTTGTTGATATTGAGTGTCATGATTAGTTTATGTGTTTATTGTTTCGAATTGTTAGTGATGATCTCTTTTCTTGCCAGTTTCCTATTTTCTTCCGTTTTGTTCTACTTCTACTTTTCTTCCGTTTTGTTCTACTTCTACTTTTCTTCCGTTTGTTCTACTTCTACTTTTCTTCCGTTTGTTCTACTTCTACTTTTCTTCCGTTTTGTTCTACTTCTACTTTTCTTCCGTTTGTTCTACTTCTACTTTTCTTCCGTTTTGTTCTACTTCTACTTTTCTTCCGTTTTGTTCTACTTCTACTTTTCTTCCGTTTTGTTCTACTTCTACTTTTCTTCCGTTTTGTTCTACTTCTACTTTTCTTCCGTTTTGTTCTACTTCTACTTTCCTTCCGTTTTGTTCTACTTCTACTTTCCTTCCGTTTTGTTCTACTTCTACTTTTCTTCCGTTTTGTTCTACTTCTACTTTTCTTCCGTTTTGTTCTACTTCTACTTTCTTCCGTTTGTTCTACTTCTACTTTTCTTCCGTTTTGTTCTACTTCTACTTTTCTTCCGTTTTGTTCTACTTCTACTTTTCTTCCGTTTTGTTCTACTTCTACTTTTCTTCCGTTTTGTTCTGTTGATGTTTTACTTCTATAAACTAAACCTCCTTTCTGGGACTTAACGTACCTCCCTTCTCAGACCTTTAGTTTTAGGCTGGAGACCTTAACGTGGTTAAGTTTGGGACAGGTGGGGTGTCATGCACCCCGTGACGAAGGTGCAAAACGTGCTATTCTGGGATGGGGGTGATAGGGCTTTCCTCAGGATAGGGGGAGACTTTCATAGGGGAGGGACAACGGAGGACAGATAGATGCATTGTACATCTCGGATACAGCTATGACTAGCAGCTTGATTAGCATGGTACTTTATGGTTGTAACGGCATTCAGAGGTGGAAGAAGGATCGGACCAAAGCGTGGTAAGTGTTCATGATGATTTATTCAAAACGAACACTGAAATACAAAACAATAAATGATGTGAACAAAAAGAAAACCGAAACAGTACCGTGTGGCCCAAACACTCACACGGAAACAAACACCCACAAACCAAAAGTGAAACCCAGGCTACCTAAGTATGATTCTCAATCAGAGACAACTAACGACACCTTCCTCTGATTGAGAACCATACTAGGCTGAACTCAAAACCCCAACATAGAAAAACAAACAGACTGCCCACCCCAACTCACGCCCTGTCCATACTAAAACAAAGAATAAGATAACAGAACTATGGTCAGAACGTGACAATGGAAGTCATTTTACACGATGTATGGTAAGTGGTGAAATAACTACAGCTAGTTATAGTTGTAATGGTTTAGCAGATAATAAGAAAATCAGTATTTACCTGGCTAAAAGAAAGAATATAATATATATCGTTTACAGGAAACTCACTCTACATCTATACACGAAGTTGTGTGGAAACACGGAATTGGGGGAGGGGGGGGTGAAATGTACTTCTTCAAAATATTGAGATTAACAAGCAACAAACAATCCTAATATTATGGTGGGACATTATAACACGGTTATAAGTACTTCAATGAAGCGCAAAGGAAACAGTACAAACTATCACCATCATGCATTTCAATTAATTTAAAATGCCATGTGTCTCTATATTAATTACCATTAAAATGCCACGTGTCTCTATATGAATTACCATTAAAATGCCACGTGTCTCTATATGAATTACCATTAAAATGCCAAGTGTCGCTATATGAATTACCATTAAAATGCAACGTGTCTCTATATGAATTACCATTAAAATGCCACGTGTCTCTATATGAATTACCATTAAAATGCAACGTGTCGCTATATGAATTACCATTAAAATGCACGTGTCTCTATATGAATTACCATTAAAATGCAACGTGTCGCTATATGAATTACCATTAAAATGCCACGTGTCTCTATATGAATTACCATTAAAATGCCATGTGTCTCTATATGAATTACCATTAAAATGTCATGTGTCTCTATATGAATTACCATTAAAATGCTGTGTCTCTATATGAATTACCATTAAAATGCCATGTGTCTCTATATGAATTACCTTTAAAATGCCACGTGTCTCTATATGAATTACCATTAAAATGCCACGTGTCTCTATATGAATTACCATTAAAATGCCACGTGTCTCTATATGAATTACCATTAAAGTGCCATGTGTCTCTATATTAATTACCATTAAAATGCCACGTGTCTCTATATGAATTACAATTAAAATGCCACGTGTCTCTATATGAATTACAATTAAAATGCCACGTGTCTCTATATGAATTACCATTAAAATGCCATGTGTCTCTATATGAATTACCATTCAAATGCCACGTGTCTCTATATGAATTACCATTAAAATGCCACGTGTCTCTATATGAATTACCATTAAAATGCCACGTGTCTCTATATTAATTACCATTAAAATGCCACGTGTCTCTATATGAATTACCATTAAAATGCCACGTGTCTCTATATGAATTACCATTAAAATGCCATGTGTCTCTATATGAATTACCATTCAAATGCCACGTGTCTCTATATGAATTACCATTAAAATGCCACGTGTCTCTATATGAATTACCATTAAAATGCCACGTGTCTCTATATTAATTACCATTAAAATGCCACGTGTCTCTATATGAATTACCATTAAAATGCCACGTGTCTCTATATGAATTACCATTAAAATGCCATGTGTCTCTATATGAATTACCATTAAAATGCCATGTGTCTCTATATGAATTACCATTAAAATGCCATGTGTCTCTATATGAATTACCATTAAAATGCCATGTGTCTCTATATGAATTACCATTAAAATGCCATGTGTCTCTATATGAATTACCATTAAAATGCCATGTGTCTCTATATGAATTACCATTAAAATGCCATGTGTCTCTATATGAATTACCATTAAAATGCCATGTGTCTCTATATGAATTACCATTAAAATGCCATGTGTCTCTATATGAATTACCATTAAAATGCCACGTGTCTCTATATGAATTACCATTAAAATGCCACGTGTCTCTATATGAATTACCATTAAAATGCCATGTGTCTCTATATTAATTACCATTAAAATGCCACGTGTCTCTATATGAATTACCATTAAAATGCCACGTTTCTCTATATTAATTACCATTAAAATGCCATGTGTCTCTATATGAATTACCATTAAAATGCCATGTGTCTCTATATATGAATTACCATTAAAATGCCATGTGTCTCTATATGAATTACCATTAAAATGCCATGTGTCTCTATATGAATTACCATTAAAATGCCATGTGTCTCTATATGAATTACCATTAAATCTGGAGACAAACATAATGGGGCTGTATTCCAATCTGCTTTTTTAAGGAGCTACACATTTGCATGCTGAGAATGTTGTGGTAATATTAGGTCAAACTTAAATATAACATTGTTGAAATGTTTGTGAAATGTTCCCGAGGACCTCCGAGACAAGGTGAAATGTTTATTGCGTGAATATGAAATGGAATATTATGTTATAAACAATAAAACAAATATAGTATGAACGTCATCAAAAAACAGACTTATTTGGAAATTGTGGAAGATTGTGCAACGTTGTGGGAATGTTCTGTGCAACCTATGTAAATACCGTAAAACTTCAATTAATATCCCTGCGCTTTTTCGCTTTGCTTAAATCACTGAACACAACAGGCTTCTATTAGTAGCCTGGCGTCTATTTCCTTAATGAACACAGATTTTTCTCATTTGCATAGTTAATTGCTTAATTCCAGTGTTCACTTCTACAATTTTAATCAATTTCTTCATTTCACAATGTTTCACATTTATTTTGTTTTAGTATGCATCTATTTAAATAATAATAAAAAATTATCCTTGACAATAATTATTCTCCTCTTTGACTGTCATTTTCGTCCACTGTCATATTTCGTCCGATTTCTGTGGGTTTGTACTCAAATTGTTTATTGTTTTTGTGCTTGCCAGTTAGCTAGCTGTTCCCAGCTGTTAGCAGCCAACGGCTAGCAGTTTCTTACTGCCGATTTAAAAAATGTATGATTGATCATTACTGAATTATTGAATGTAACAAATCAAACATTTAATCGTGTAAACAATTCATTTAGAACTGCCATTCTCTGTAAACAGGTGTTTATTTACTGAAATGTCATTGCTCCAGCTTTTATGGTATCCTAGACAACTCCCATAACGTAATTAAATGTACTGGGAACCTTTAAAGAACTTGGACCAGGTGTTATGGTATCCTAGACAACTCCCATAATGTAATTAAATGTACTGGGAACCTTTAAAGAACTTAGACCAGGTGTTATGGTATCCTAGACAACTCCCATAACGTAATTAAATGTACTGGGAACCTTTAAAGAACTTAGACCAGCTTTTATGATATCCCAGACAACTCCCATAACGTAATTAAATGTACTGGGAACCTTTAAAGAACTTAGACCAGGTGTTCTGTCAACTTTCTTACAATCATTATAAGAATATCCTGTGCAACCCAACTTAAACATTTTATGAAAGTTATCACAAGTGAGCACATTTTGTGTTTTGGGAACCTATTTCTTGTAATGGACCACACACTGTTACCTAATTAAATAATTCAGTCTGTTCTGTCAACATTCTTGCAACATAAAAGGAATGTTTTGTGTACCCTGATACAAACATTATTTGAATGTCAACACACCTGGACAATTTTGGGAACCTCTTTCTTGGCATATCCCCACAATGTTCCCATAACCTAAAGAAACATGCTGGGAACCTTTAATAACCTCTTTGGGCTAGGGGGCAGCATTTTGATGTCTGGATGAAAAGTGTGCCCAAAGTAAACTGCCTGTTACTCAGGCCCAGAAGCTAGGATATGCATATTACTAGTAGATGTGGATAGAAAATACTGTAAAGTTTCTAAAACTGTTAACATTATGTCTGTGATTATAACACAAGTGATATGGCAGGCAAAAAACCCGAGGTCAAACCATCCCCCGCAAAATATGTTCAGCCTCCCACTGTTTTCCTGTTTAATATGAAGGGAAAACTCCCAGTACTGCAGTTCCTAGGGCTTCCACTAGATGTCAACAGTCTTTAGAGAGTTTCAGGCTTGTTTTTGGAAAAATTAGCTAGAATTTGTAGTTTTTCTAGGTGGCTCCCATTTTGGCTGTAGTGTTTTCATGCGCGTGGATGAGAGCGCGTTCATCTTGTTTATCTCTGGTAAAGACAATAGCGATTCCCCATCTTAAATTGTATCATTTATTTACATATTAGGGTACCTGAGGTTTGATTATAAACGTTGTTTGACTTGTTTGGATAAGTTTATTGGTAAAATTTGTGATTCATTGTGTATGCATTTTGAAGGAGGGAAACCAGGGGATTATTGAATGAAGCGTGCCAGCTAAACTGAGTTTTTATGGATATAAAGGACTTTATCGAACAAAAGGACCTTTTGGAGTGCCGACAGATGAAGATCATCAAAGGTAAGGCATTTATTTTCTCGCTATTTCTGACTGGTTGAATTTTTTTTAATGCTTTTGTATGTGGGGTGCTGTCCTCAGATAATCACATGGTGTGCTTTCGCCGTAAAGCCTTTTTGAAATCTGACACAGCGGCTGGATTAACAAGAAGTTAAGCTTTTTTCTTATCTATTACACTTGTATTTTCATGAATGTTGAATATGACTATTTCTGTCATTTGAATTTCGCGCTCTGCAATTTTCACCGGATGTTGTCGAGGTGGGTTGCTAGCTCCACACCTAGCCACAAAGAACAGACTAAATATGTTCTGGGAATGTTCTTGTGACATCAGGTGAATGTTTTTTTTGCACCATAAAATAAACATTGTAGAATCATCCATACAATGAACTACTCGTTTCATGTCCTGCCACAACATCTCAATTGGGTTTAGGTCTGGACATTGACTAGGTTGAGTGTGATGTCTTTCAGAGTCCTGGCAAATGTGACAGTCACTTTGTAGAGGTGTACCTGGTAATAGAGGCTTTCCAAATGGTTGCATTTACCCGCTGTATGGTGGCAACGGTGAAACTATTTTTGTGGTAGCCTGTTGGAGATAACCACTCTTGAGTTGGGAATGTGGAAGAGGCTTTTTCAATCACTCCCTTGAGTGCTGTGGCTACCCTTTCCAAGGTAATTTGTTCCGGTGTGAATGATGATGTGGCTAGGAGGACCCTAGTCGCTCCTTACACAGCAGATCCAGGTCACGTCGACTGCTAAGGCAGCAGAGTTTAGTATTTCTTCTCATCAATGTATTTCCCATTTTAGAATCTATGAGAAGCTTTGGCTTTTGTCTGTCCTCAGTGGGGATCGGAGGGTTGACAGGGGGGCAGTTGGGTTGGTGGGTCCTGTGTTGTCTGTGCTGTGTGGTCCTGTGTTGTCTGTCCTCAGTGGGGATCGGAGGGTTGACAGGGGGGCAGTTGGGTTGGTGGGTCCTGTGTTGTCTGGGCTGTGTGGTCCTGTGTTGTCTGTCCTCAGTGGGGATCGGAGGGTTGACAGGGGGGCAGTTGGGTTGGTGGGTCCTGTGTTGTCTGGGTTGTGTGGTCCTGTGTTGTCTGGGCTGTGTGGTCCTGGGTTGTGTGGTCCTGTGTGGTCCTCTGTTGTGTGTTCCTCTGTTGTCTGGGCTGTGTGGTCCTCTGTTAGCTGGGCTGTGTGCTCCTCTGTTAGCTGGGCTGTGTGCTCCTCTGTTAGCTGGGCTGTGTGGTCCTCTGTTAGCTGGGCTGTGTAGTCCTCTGTTAGCTGGGCTGTGTGCTCCTCTGTTAACTGGGAAGCGTATTGTTCTGTACTCCGTGCAGTGCTGTTTTTCATATTTAAAGGGTACTATTCTGTGATGACTTCTGCACAGGGGGAAGCCAGGGGGTGGGGCTGTCTGGTCCTCTGTTAGCTGGGCTGTGTGCTCCTCTGTTAGTGGGGCTGTGATGCTCTGCTGCCAAGGGCTTTCACACCTCTCACTTCACACCTCTGTCCTGTCCAAGCTTGGTAGTTTAGTAGCCTGAAGTCAGCGTCAGGTCTTTATATACCACAAAATGTTTAGAGATGATTGTCTTTTACTTTTTTTCAGAAGGACCTTCACCACTTTTATATGATTCACTCAGTGAAAATCCAGGTTTATCGTAAAAGCTCATAGTCTCTCTCTCGGTCTCTCTCTCTCTCTCACACACACACAGAGCCTTGGGCCAGCACTACAGGAAGCTGACTAATTCTTCAGCATCCTACTGTGTCCTTCAGTACAGAGCTGTCTGGCTGTCTGTGTGACTGACCCCATGTGTGTGGGTGTGTGTAAAGCAAAGCGAGGCTTGATGATGGGAAAGAAAAGGCCTTTTCATTTATCTGATTTCATGTATTTGCATGTCCAGCCCTTATATTTATCATTGGGTTAATGCGTATATCGTCCTCCTCTCTCTACTCTCTGCTACTGACTCCTAGATAGATAGATAGATAGATAGATAGAGAGAGAGATAGAGAGAGAGAGAGAGAGAGAGAGAGAGAGAGAGAGAGAGAGAGAGAGAGACTATAAGGGTATATAGGCAACTGCTGCAATTTCGTGTGCGCGCATGAGTTTATGGTTATTGGCGTCACGTCTGGAGGAAACCTGGCACCATCCCTACGGTGAAGCATGGTGGTGGCAGCATCATGCTGTGGGGATGTTTTTCAGGGACTGGGAAACTAATCAGGATGGAGGGAAAGATGAACGGAGCAAAGTACAGAGAGATCCTTGATGAAAACCTGCTCCAGACCTCAGACTGGGGCGAAGGTTCACCTTCCAACAGGAGAACCACCCTAAGCACACAGCCAAGACAAAGCAGGAGTGGCTTCGGGACAAGTCTCTGAATGTCCTTGAGTGGCCCAGCCAGAGCCCGGACTTGAACCTGATCGAACATCTCTGGAGAGACCTGAAAATAGCTGTGCAGTGACGCTCCCCATCCAACTTGACAGAGCTTGAGAAGGTCTGCAGAGAATAATGGAAGAAATTCCCCAAATACAGGTGTGCCAAGGTTGTAGCATCATACCCAAGAAGACTCAAGACTCAATGTGATATTTCAGCTTTTTCGAAATGTCTAAAAACCTATTTTTGCTTTGTCATTATGGGAGTATTTACAAATCAAATTGTGTTTGTCACATGCGCAGAATACAACAGGTGTAGTAGACCTCACAGTGAAATGCTGAATACAACAGGTGTAGTAGACCTCACAGTGAAATGCTGAATACAACAGGTGTAGTAGACCTTACAGTGAAATGCTGAATACAACAGGTGTAGTAGACCTCACAGTGAAATGCTGAATACAACAGGTGTAGTAAACCTCACAGTGAAATGCTGAATACAACAGGTGTAGTAGACCTCACAGTGAAATGCTGAATACAACAGGTGTAGTAGACCTTACAGTGAAATGCTGAATACAACAGGTGTAGTAGACCTCACAGTGAAATGCTGAATACAACAGGTGTAGTAGACCTTACAGTGAAATGCTGAATACAACAGGTGTAGTAGACCTCACAGTGAAATGCTGAATACAACAGGTGTAGTAGACCTCACAGTGAAATGCTGAATACAACAGGTGTAGTAGACCTCACAGTGAAATGCTGAATACAACAGGTATAGTAGACCTCACAGTGAAATGCTGAATACAACAGGTGTAGTAGACCTCACAGTGAAATGCTGAATACAACAGGTGAGGTAGACCTTACAGTGAAATGCTGAATACAACAGGTGTAGTAGACCTCACAGTGAAATGCTGAATACAACAGGTGTAGTAGACCTTACAGTGAAATGCTGAATACAACAGGTGTAGTAGACCTTACAGTGAAATGCTGAATACAACAGGTGTAGTAGACCTTACAGTGAAATGCTGAATACAACAGGTGTAGTAGACCTTACAGTGAAATGCTGAATAAAACAGGTGTAGTAGACCTTACAGTGAAATGCTGACTACAACAGGTGAAGACTATACAGTGAAATGCTGACTACAACAGGTGAAGACTATACAGTGAAATGCTGAATACAACAGGTGTAGTAGACCTTACAGTGAAATGCTGAATACAACAGGTGTAGTAGACCTCACAGTGAAATGCTGAATACAACAGGTGTAGTAGACCTTACAGTGAAATGCTGACTACAACAGGTGAAGTAGACCTTACAGTGAAATGCTGACTACAACAGGTGAAGACTATACAGTGAAATGCTGACTACAACAGGTGAAGTAGACCTTACAGTGAAATGCTGACTACAACAGGTGAAGACTATACAGTGAAATGCTGAATACAACAGGTGTAGTAGACCTTACAGTGAAATGCTGACTACAACAGGTGAAGACTATACAGTGAAATGCTGAATACAACAGGTGTAGTAGACCTTACAGTGAAATGCTGACTACAACAGGTGAAGACTATACAGTGAAATGCTGACTACAACAGGTGAAGACTATACAGTGAAATGCTGACTACAACAGGTGAAGACTATACAGTGAAATGCTGACTACAACAGGTGAAGACTATACAGTGAAATGCTGACTACAACAGGTGAAGACTATACAGTGAAATGCTGAATACAACAGGTGTAGTAGACCTCACAGTGAAATGCTGACTACAACAGGTGAAGTAGACCTTACAGTGAAATGCTGAATACAACAGGTGTAGTAGACCTTACAGTGAAATGCTGACTACAACAGGTGAAGACTATAGAGTGAAATGCTGAATACAACAGGTGTAGTAGACCTCACAGTGAAATGCTGAATACAACAGGTGTAGTAGACCTTACAGTGAAATGCTGAATACAACAGGTGTAGTAGACCTTACAGTGAAATGCTGACTACAACAGGTGAAGTAGACCTTACAGTGAAATGCTGACTACAACAGGTGAAGACTATACAGTGAAATGCTGAATACAACAGGTGTAGTAGACCTTACAGTGAAATGCTGAATACAACAGGTGTAGTAGACCTTACAGTGAAATGCTGACTACAACAGGTGAAGTAGACCTTACAGTGAAATGCTGACTACAACAGGTGAAGACTATACAGTGAAATGCTGACTACAACAGGTGAAGTAGACCTTACAGTGAAATGCTGACTACAACAGGTGAAGACTATACAGTGAAATGCTGAATACAACAGGTGTAGTAGACTTTACAGTGAAATGCTGACTACAACAGGTGAAGACTATACAGTGAAATGCTGAATACAACAGGTGTAGTAGACCTTACAGTGAAATGCTGACTACAACAGGTGAAGACTATACAGTGAAATGCTGACTACAACAGGTGAAGACTATACAGTGAAATGCTGACTACAACAGGTGAAGACTATACAGTGAAATGCTGACTACAACAGGTGAAGACTATACAGTGAAATGCTGACTACAACAGGTGAAGACTATACAGTGAAATGCTGAATACAACAGGTGTAGTAGACCTCACAGTGAAATGCTGACTACAACAGGTGAAGTAGACCTTACAGTGAAATGCTGAATACAACAGGTGTAGTAGACCTTACAGTGAAATGCTGAATAAAACAGGTGTAGTAGACCTTACAGTGAAATGCTGACTACAACAGGTGAAGACTATACATTGAAATGCTGACTACAACAGGTGAAGACTATACAGTGAAATGCTGAATACAACAGGTGTAGTAGACCTTACAGTGAAATGCTGAATACAACAGGTGTAGTAGACCTCACAGTGAAATGCTGAATACAACAGGTGTAGTAGACCTCACAGTGAAATGCTGAATACAACAGGTGTAGTAGACCTCACAGTGAAATGCTGAATACAACAGGTGTAGTAGACCTCACAGTGAAATGCTGAATACAACAGGTGTAGTAGTAGACCTTACAGTGAAATGCTGAATACAACAGGTGTAGTAGACCTCACAGTGAAATGCTGAATACAACAGGTGTAGTAGTAGACCTTACAGTGAAATGCTGAATACAACAGGTGTAGTAGACCTTACAGTGAAATGCTGAATACAACAGGTGTAGTAGACCTTACAGTGAAATGCTGAATACAACAGGTGTAGTAGACCTTACAGTGAAATGCTGAATACAACAGGTGTAGTAGACCTTACAGTGAAATGCTGAATAAAACAGGTGTAGTAGACCTTACAGTGAAATGCTGACTACAACAGGTGAAGACTATACAGTGAAATGCTGACTACAACAGGTGAAGACTATACAGTGAAATGCTGAATACAACAGGTGTAGTAGACCTTACAGTGAAATGCTGAATACAACAGGTGTAGTAGACCTCACAGTGAAATGCTGAATACAACAGGTGTAGTAGACCTTACAGTGAAATGCTGACTACAACAGGTGAAGTAGACCTTACAGTGAAATGCTGACTACAACAGGTGAAGACTATACAGTGAAATGCTGACTACAACAGGTGAAGTAGACCTTACAGTGAAATGCTGACTACAACAGGTGAAGACTATACAGTGAAATGCTGAATACAACAGGTGTAGTAGACCTTACAGTGAAATGCTGACTACAACAGGTGAAGACTATACAGTGAAATGCTGAATACAACAGGTGTAGTAGACCTTACAGTGAAATGCTGACTACAACAGGTGAAGACTATACAGTGAAATGCTGACTACAACAGGTGAAGACTATACAGTGAAATGCTGACTACAACAGGTGAAGACTATACAGTGAAATGCTGACTACAACAGGTGAAGACTATACAGTGAAATGCTGACTACAACAGGTGAAGTAGACCTTACAGTGAAATGCTGAATACAACAGGTGTAGTAGACCTTACAGTGAAATGCTGAATACAACAGGTGTAGTAGACCTCACAGTGAAATGCTGAATACAACAGGTGTAGTAGACCTCACAGTGAAATGCTGAATACAACAGGTGTAGTAGACCTCACAGTGAAATGCTGAATACAACAGGTATAGTAGACCTCACAGTGAAATGCTGAATACAACAGGTGTAGTAGACCTCACAGTGAAATGCTGAATACAACAGGTGAGGTAGACCTTACAGTGAAATGCTGAATACAACAGGTGTAGTAGACCTCACAGTGAAATGCTGAATACAACAGGTGTAGTAGACCTTACAGTGAAATGCTGAATACAACAGGTGTAGTAGACCTTACAGTGAAATGCTGAATACAACAGGTGTAGTAGACCTTACAGTGAAATGCTGAATACAACAGGTGTAGTAGACCTTACAGTGAAATGCTGAATAAAACAGGTGTAGTAGACCTTACAGTGAAATGCTGACTACAACAGGTGAAGACTATACAGTGAAATGCTGACTACAACAGGTGAAGACTATACAGTGAAATGCTGAATACAACAGGTGTAGTAGACCTTACAGTGAAATGCTGAATACAACAGGTGTAGTAGACCTCACAGTGAAATGCTGAATACAACAGGTGTAGTAGACCTTACAGTGAAATGCTGACTACAACAGGTGAAGTAGACCTTACAGTGAAATGCTGACTACAACAGGTGAAGACTATACAGTGAAATGCTGACTACAACAGGTGAAGTAGACCTTACAGTGAAATGCTGACTACAACAGGTGAAGACTATACAGTGAAATGCTGAATACAACAGGTGTAGTAGACCTTACAGTGAAATGCTGACTACAACAGGTGAAGACTATACAGTGAAATGCTGAATACAACAGGTGTAGTAGACCTTACAGTGAAATGCTGACTACAACAGGTGAAGACTATACAGTGAAATGCTGACTACAACAGGTGAAGACTATACAGTGAAATGCTGACTACAACAGGTGAAGACTATACAGTGAAATGCTGACTACAACAGGTGAAGACTATACAGTGAAATGCTGAATACAACAGGTGTAGTAGACCTCACAGTGAAATGCTGACTACAACAGGTGAAGTAGACCTTACAGTGAAATGCTGAATACAACAGGTGTAGTAGACCTTACAGTGAAATGCTGACTACAACAGGTGAAGACTATAGAGTGAAATGCTGAATACAACAGGTGTAGTAGACCTCACAGTGAAATGCTGAATACAACAGGTGTAGTAGACCTTACAGTGAAATGCTGAATACAACAGGTGTAGTAGACCTTACAGTGAAATGCTGACTACAACAGGTGAAGTAGACCTTACAGTGAAATGCTGACTACAACAGGTGAAGACTATACAGTGAAATGCTGAATACAACAGGTGTAGTAGACCTTACAGTGAAATGCTGAATACAACAGGTGTAGTAGACCTTACAGTGAAATGCTGACTACAACAGGTGAAGTAGACCTTACAGTGAAATGCTGACTACAACAGGTGAAGACTATACAGTGAAATGCTGACTACAACAGGTGAAGTAGACCTTACAGTGAAATGCTGACTACAACAGGTGAAGACTATACAGTGAAATGCTGAATACAACAGGTGTAGTAGACTTTACAGTGAAATGCTGACTACAACAGGTGAAGACTATACAGTGAAATGCTGACTACAACAGGTGAAGACTATACAGTGAAATGCTGACTACAACAGGTGAAGACTATACAGTGAAATGCTGACTACAACAGGTGAAGACTATACAGTGAAATGCTGACTACAACAGGTGAAGACTATACAGTGAAATGATGACTACAACAGGTGAAGACTATACAGTGAAATGCTGAATACAACAGGTGTAGTAGACCTCACAGTGAAATGCTGACTACAACAGGTGAAGTAGACCTTACAGTGAAATGCTGAATACAACAGGTGTAGTAGACCTTACAGTGAAATGCTGAATAAAACAGGTGTAGTAGACCTTACAGTGAAATGCTGACTACAACAGGTGAAGACTATACATTGAAATGCTGACTACAACAGGTGAAGACTATACAGTGAAATGCTGAATACAACAGGTGTAGTAGACCTTACAGTGAAATGCTGAATACAACAGGTGTAGTAGACCTCACAGTGAAATGCTGAATACAACAGGTGTAGTAGACCTCACAGTGAAATGCTGAATACAACAGGTGTAGTAGACCTCACAGTGAAATGCTGAATACAACAGGTGTAGTAGACCTCACAGTGAAATGCTGAATACAACAGGTGTAGTAGTAGACCTTACAGTGAAATGCTGAATACAACAGGTGTAGTAGACCTCACAGTGAAATGCTGAATACAACAGGTGTAGTAGTAGACCTTACAGTGAAATGCTGAATACAACAGGTGTAGTAGACCTTACAGTGAAATGCTGAATACAACAGGTGTAGTAGACCTTACAGTGAAATGCTGAATACAACAGGTGTAGTAGACCTTACAGTGAAATGCTGAATACAACAGGTGTAGTAGACCTTACAGTGAAATGCTGAATAAAACAGGTGTAGTAGACCTTACAGTGAAATGCTGACTACAACAGGTGAAGACTATACAGTGAAATGCTGACTACAACAGGTGAAGACTATACAGTGAAATGCTGAATACAACAGGTGTAGTAGACCTTACAGTGAAATGCTGAATACAACAGGTGTAGTAGACCTCACAGTGAAATGCTGAATACAACAGGTGTAGTAGACCTTACAGTGAAATGCTGACTACAACAGGTGAAGTAGACCTTACAGTGAAATGCTGACTACAACAGGTGAAGACTATACAGTGAAATGCTGACTACAACAGGTGAAGTAGACCTTACAGTGAAATGCTGACTACAACAGGTGAAGACTATACAGTGAAATGCTGAATACAACAGGTGTAGTAGACCTTACAGTGAAATGCTGACTACAACAGGTGAAGACTATACAGTGAAATGCTGAATACAACAGGTGTAGTAGACCTTACAGTGAAATGCTGACTACAACAGGTGAAGACTATACAGTGAAATGCTGACTACAACAGGTGAAGACTATACAGTGAAATGCTGACTACAACAGGTGAAGACTATACAGTGAAATGCTGACTACAACAGGTGAAGACTATACAGTGAAATGCTGACTACAACAGGTGAAGACTATACAGTGAAATGCTGAATACAACAGGTGTAGTAGACCTCACAGTGAAATGCTGACTACAACAGGTGAAGTAGACCTTACAGTGAAATGCTGAATACAACAGGTGTAGTAGACCTTACAGTGAAATGCTGACTACAACAGGTGAAGACTATAGAGTGAAATGCTGACTACAACAGGTGAAGACTATACAGTGAAATGCTGAATACAACAGGTGTAGTAGACCTTACAGTGAAATGCTGAATACAACAGGTGTAGTAGACCTTACAGTGAAATGCTGAATACAACAGGTGTAGTAGACCTCACAGTGAAATGCTGAATACAACAGGTGTAGTAGACCTCACAGTGAAATGCTGAATACAACAGGTGTAGTAGACCTCACAGTGAAATGCTGAATACAACAGGTGTAGTAGACCTCACAGTGAAATGCTGAATACAACAGGTGTAGTAGACCTTACAGTGAAATGCTGAATACAACAGGTGTAGTAGACCTCACAGTGAAATGCTGACTACAACAGGTGAAGTAGACCTTACAGTGAAATGCTGACTACAACAGGTGTAGTAGACCTTACAGTGAAATGCTGAATACAACAGGTGAAGACTATACAGTGAAATGCTGACTACAACAGGTGAAGACTATACAGTGAAATGCTGACTACAACAGGTGAAGACTATACTGTGAAATGCTGACTACAACAGGTGAAGTAGACCTTACAGTGAAATGCTGAATACAACAGGTGAAGACTATACAGTGAAATGCTGACTACAACAGGTGAAGACTATACAGTGAAATGCTGACTACAACAGGTGAAGTAGACCTTACAGTGAAATGCTGACTACAACTGGTGTAGTAGACCTCACAGTGAAATGCTGAATACAACAGGTGTAGTAGACCTTACAGTGAAATGCTGAATACAACAGGTGTAGTAGACCTCACAGTGAAATGCTGAATACAACAGGTGTAGTAGACCTCACAGTGAAATGCTGAATACAACAGGTGTAGTAGTAGACCTTACAGTGAAATGCTGAATACAACAGGTGTAGTAGACCTTACAGTGAAATGCTGAATAAAACAGGTGTAGTAGACCTTACAGTGAAATGCTGACTACAACAGGTGAAGACTATACAGTGAAATGCTGACTACAACAGGTGAAGACTATACAGTGAAATGCTGAATACAACAGGTGTAGTAGACCTTACAGTGAAATGCTGAATACAACAGGTGTAGTAGACCTCACAGTGAAATGCTGAATACAACAGGTGTAGTAGACCTTACAGTGAAATGCTGACTACAACAGGTGAAGTAGACCTTACAGTGAAATGCTGACTACAACAGGTGAAGACTATACAGTGAAATGCTGACTACAACAGGTGAAGTAGACCTTACAGTGAAATGCTGACTACAACAGGTGAAGACTATACAGTGAAATGCTGAATACAACAGGTGTAGTAGACCTTACAGTGAAATGCTGACTACAACAGGTGAAGGCTATACAGTGAAATGCTGAATACAACAGGTGTAGTAGACCTTACAGTGAAATGCTGACTACAACAGGTGAAGACTATACAGTGAAATGCTGACTACAACAGGTGAAGACTATACAGTGAAATGCTGACTACAACAGGTGAAGACTATACAGTGAAATGCTGACTACAACAGGTGAAGACTATACAGTGAAATGCTGACTACAACAGGTGAAGACTATACAGTGAAATGCTGAATACAACAGGTGTAGTAGACCTCACAGTGAAATGCTGACTACAACAGGTGAAGTAGACCTTACAGTGAAATGCTGAATACAACAGGTGTAGTAGACCTTACAGTGAAATGCTGACTACAACAGGTGAAGACTATAGAGTGAAATGCTGACTACAACAGGTGAAGACTATACAGTGAAATGCTGAATACAACAGGTGTAGTAGACCTTACAGTGAAATGCTGAATACAACAGGTGTAGTAGACCTTACAGTGAAATGCTGAATACAACAGGTGTAGTAGACCTCACAGTGAAATGCTGAATACAACAGGTGTAGTAGACCTCACAGTGAAATGCTGAATACAACAGGTGTAGTAGACCTCACAGTGAAATGCTGAATACAACAGGTGTAGTAGACCTCACAGTGAAATGCTGAATACAACAGGTGTAGTAGACCTTACAGTGAAATGCTGAATACAACAGGTGTAGTAGACCTCACAGTGAAATGCTGAATACAACAGGTGTAGTAGACCTTACAGTGAAATGCTGAATACAACAGGTGTAGTAGACCTCACAGTGAAATGCTGAATACAACAGGTGTAGTAGACCTCACAGTGAAATGCTGACTACAACAGGTGAAGTAGACCTTACAGTGAAATGCTGACTACAACAGGTGTAGTAGACCTTACAGTGAAATGCTGAATACAACAGGTGAAGACTATACAGTGAAATGCTGACTACAACAGGTGAAGACTATACAGTGAAATGCTGACTACAACAGGTGAAGACTATACTGTGAAATGCTGACTACAACAGGTGAAGTAGACCTTACAGTGAAATGCTGAATACAACAGGTGAAGACTATACAGTGAAATGCTGACTACAACAGGTGAAGACTATACAGTGAAATGCTGACTACAACAGGTGAAGACTATACAGTGAAATGCTGACTACAACAGGTGAAGTAGACCTTACAGTGAAATGCTGACTACAACTGGTGTAGTAGACCTTACAGTGAAATGCTGAATACAACAGGTGAAGACTATACAGTGAAATGCTGACTACAACAGGTGAAGACTATACAGTGAAATGCTGACTACAACAGGTGAAGACTATACAGTGAAATGCTGACTACAACAGGTGAAGACTATACAGTGAAATGCTGACTACAACAGGTGAAGACTATACAGTGAAATGCTGACTACAACAGGTGAAGACTATACAGTGAAATGCTGACTACAACAGGTGTAGTAGACCTTACAGTGAAATGCTGAATACAACAGGTGAAGACTATACAGTGAAATGCTGACTACAACAGGTGAAGACTATACAGTGAAATGCTGACTACAACAGGTGAAGACTATACAGTGAAAAGTTTACTTACAGGCTCTGACCACCAACGCAGTTCAAGAAATAGAGTTGCGACAACAGGACAGAATGAGGAAGTAGGTAGTAGTAGGTAGTAGTAGGTAGTGGTAGGTAGTAGTAGGTAGTAGTTTGGAGGAGTTAGAATGTATATTTCCTTGCTATAGAATAGAGCTGGTTACTGTACCTGGAGACTTTCAGCAATTGCGCTAAGATAACAGTATACTGATGTAACCGATGTGAAATGGCTAGCTAGTTAACGGTGGTGCGCGCTAATAGCGTTTCAATCTGTGACGTCACTTGCTCTGAGACCTTGAAGTAGTGGTTCCCCTTTGCTCTGCAAGGGCCGCGGCTTTTGTGGAGCGATGGGTAACGATGCTTCGGGGGTGACTGTTGTCTGTGTACAGAGGGTCCCGGGTTCGCGCCCGGGTTGGGGCGAGGGGACGGACGTTAAGTCTATTCTGTTACACTAACTTCAATGATCTCGAAATCTCGCAGTATCCCTTCAATGTTGCTCTAGTCTGGACATCTTTCATTCCACTCATTATTCAATCCCTCTCCTTTCCCTTGCATCTCTTCCACAGGTCATGGAAGAGATGTGTTGTCCGTCAATCTACCTCTACCTGGTCAAATAAGGGCTCATCATAAGAGCTGTGTTGTCCGTCAATCTACCTCTACCTGGTCAAATAAGGGCTCATCATAAGAGCTGTGTTGTCCGTCAATCTACCTGGTCAAATAAGGGCTCATCATAAGAGCTGTGTTGTCCGTCAATCTACCTGGTCAAATAAGGGCTCATCATAAGAGCTGTGTTGTCCGTCAATCTACCTCTACCTGTTCAAATAAGGGCTCATCATAAGAGCTGTGTTGTCTGTCAATCTACCTCTACCTGGTCAAATAAGGGCTCATCATAAGAGCTGTGTTGTCTGTCAATCTACCTCTACCTGGTCAAATAAGGGCTCATCATAAGAGCTGTGTTGTCCGTCAATCTACCTCTACCTGGTCAAATAAGGGCTCATCATAAGAGCTGTGCATCCTCCAAAGACAGAGGTTTGTGCGGAGGAAGGCCATGGAGTCCTTGATAAATAGTATACGTTAGAATACGGGTTAATAAGTTGTTCTTACCAGCGACAGGTTGTTTGGAGGGAAACAGCTTGTTGTCCACTGTCATGCTGATGTCACAAAACACTTCCTCCTCGTCTCGGTCTGCATCCAGCTGGAGAGGAAATGACAACAGCAGGGTTTAACCATCAAATCTACTGACTACAGCAGGGTTTAACCATCACATCTACTGACTACAGCAGGGTTTAACCATCACATCTACTGACTACAGCAGGGTTTAACCATCACATCTACTGACTACAGCAGGGTTTAACCATCACATCTACTGACTACAGCAGGTTTTAACCATCACATCTACTGACTACAGCAGGGTTTAACCATCACATCTACTGACTACAGCAGGGTTTAACCATCACATCTACTGACTACAGCAGGGTTTAACCATCACATCTACTGACTACAGCAGGGTTTAACCATCACATCTAATGACTACAGCAGGGTTTAACCATCACATCTAATGACTACAGCAGGGTTTAACCATCACATCTAATGACTACAGCAGGGTTTAACCATCACATCTAATGACTACAGCAGGGTTTAACCATCACATCTAATGACTACAGCAGGGTTTAACCATCACATCTACTGACTACAGCAGGGTTTAACCATCGCATCTAATGACTAAAGCAGGGTTTTACCATCACATCTACTGACTACAGCAGGGTTTAACCATCACATCTAATGACTACAGCAGGGTTTAACCATCACATCTAATGACTACAGCAGGGTTTAACCATCACCTCTACTGACTACAGCAGGGTTTAACCATCACATCTAACACTACAGCAGGGTTTAACCATCACATCTAATGACTACAGCGGGGTTTAACCATCACATCTAATGACTACAGCAGGGTTTAACCATCACATCTCATGACTACAGCAGGGTTTAACCATAACATCTAATGACTACAGCAGGGTTTAACCATCACATCTAATGACTACAGCAGGGTTTAACCATCACATCTAATGACTACAGCAGGGTTTAACCATCACATCTAATGACTACAGCAGGGTTTAACCATCACATCTAATGACTACAGCAGGGTTTAACCATCACATCTAATGACTACAGCAGGGTTTAACCATCACATCTAATGACTACAGCAGGGTTTAACCATCACATCTAATGACTACAGCAGGGTTTAACCATCACCTCGACCGACTACAGCAGGGTTTAACCATCACATCTAATGACTACAGCAGGGTTTAACCATCACATCTAATGACTACAGCGGGGTTTAACCATCACATCTAATGACTACAGCAGGGTTTAACCATCACATCTAATGACTACAGCAGGGTTTAACCATCACATCTAATGACTACAGCAGGGTTTAACCATCACATCTACTGACTACAGCAGGTTTTAACCATCACATCTACTGACTACAGCAGGGTTTAACCATCACATCTACTGACTACAGCAGGGTTTAACCATCACATCTACTGACTACAGCAGGGTTTAACCATCACATCTACTGACTACAGCAGGGTTTAACCATCACATCTACTGACTACAGCAGGGTTTAACCATCACATCTAATGACTATAGTTACTTCAGGGTTAACCATCACATCTAATGACTACAGCAGGGTTTAACCATCACATCTAATGACTACAGCAGGGTTTAACCATCACATCTACTGACTACAGCAGGGTTTAACCATCACATCTAATGACTACAGCAGGGTTTAACCATCACATCTACTGACTACAGCAGGGTTTAACCATCACATCTAATGACTACAGCAGGGTTTAACCATCACCTCTAATGACTACAGCAGGGTTTAACCATCACATCTAATGACTACAGCAGGGTTTAACCATCACATCTAATGACTACAGCAGGGTTTAACCATCACATCTACTGACTACAGCAGGGTTTAACCATCACATCTACTGACTACAGCAGGGTTTAACCATCACATCTAATGACTACAGCAGGGTTTAACCATCACATCTAATGACTACAGCAGGGTTTAACCATCACATCTAATGACTACAGCAGGGTTTAACCATCACATCTAATGACTACAACATGGTTTAACAATCACATCTAATGACTACAGCAGGGTTTAACCATCACATCTAATGACTACAGCAGGGTTTAACCATCACATCTACTGACTACAGCAGGGTTTAACCATCACATCTACTGACTACAGCAGGGTTTAACCATCACATCTAATGACTATAGTTACTTCAGGGTTAACCATCACATCTACTGACTACAGCAGGGTTTAACCATCACATCTACTGACTACAGCAGGGTTTAACCATCACATCTAATGACTATAGTTACTTCAGGGTTAACCATCACATCTAATGACTACAGCAGGGTTTAACCATCACATCTAATAACTACAGCAGGGTTTAACCATCACATCTACTGACTACAGCAGGGTTTAACCATCACATCTACTGACTACAGCAGGGTTTAACCATCACATCTACTGACTACAGCAGGGTTTAACCATCACATCTACTGACTACAGCAGGGTTTAACCATCACATCTAATGACTATAGTTACTTCAGGGTTAACCATCACATCTAATGACTACAGCAGGGTTTAACCATCACATCTAATGACTACAGCAGGGTTTAACCATCACATCTAATGACTACAGCAGGGTTTAACCATCACATCTACTGACTACAGCAGGGTTTAACCATCACATCTACTGACTACAGCAGGGTTTAACCATCACATCTACTGACTACAGCAGGGTTTAACCATCACATCTAATGACTACAGCAGGGTTTAACCATCACATCTAATGACTACAGCAGGGTTTAACCATCACATCTACTGACTACAGCAGGGTTTAACCATCACATCTAATGACTACAGCAGGGTTTAACAATCACATCTACTGACTACAGCAGGGTTTAACCATCACATCTAATGACTACAGCAGGGTTTAACCATCACCTCTAATGACTACAGCAGGGTTTAACCATCACATCTAATGACTACAGCAGGGTTTAACCATCACATCTAATGACTACAGCAGGGTTTAACCATCACATCTAATGACTACAGCAGGGTTTAACCATCACATCTAATGACTACAGCAGGGTTTAACCATCACATCTGATGACTACAACATGGTTTAACCATCACATCTAATGACTACAGCAGGGTTTAACCATCACATCTAATGACTACAGCAGGGTTTAACCATCACATCTACTGACTAGTGTTCACCAACAACTCAGTGTTGAACCCTGGCTGAGGGTGTATAGACCCATACTCAGTGTGGAACCCCAGCTGAGGGTATATACAGTGCCTTGCGAAAGTATTCGGCCCTCTTGAACTTTGCGACCTTTTGCCACATTTCAGGCTTCAAACATAAAGATATAAAACTGTATTTTTTTGTGAAGAATCAACAACAAGTGGGACACAATCATGAAGTGGAATGACATTTCTGGAAGACAAATCTCCATCCCAGTCTCAGGTCTTTTGCAGACTCCATCAGGTTTTCTTCCAGAATGGTCCTGTATTTGGCTCCATCCATCTTCCCATCAATTTTAACCATCTTCCCTGTCCCTGCTGAAGAAAAGCAGACCCAAACCATGATGCTGCCACCACCATGTTTGACACTGGGGATGGTGTGTTGAGGGTGATGAGCTGTGTTGCTTTTTTGCCAAACATAACATTTTGCATTGTTGCCAAAAAGTTACATTTTGGTTTCATCTTGACTAGAGCACCTTCTTTCACATGTTTGGTGTGTCTCCCAGGTGGCTTGTGGCAAACTTTAAACAACACTTTTTATGGATATCTTTAAGAAATGGCTTTCTTCTTGCCACTCTTCCATAAAGGCCAGATTTGTGCAATATACGACTGATTGTTGTCCTATGGACAGAGTCTCCCACCTCAGCTGTAGATCTCTGCAGTTCATCCAGAGTGATCATGGCTGCATCTCTGATCACTCTTCACCTTGTATGAGCTGAAAGTTTAGAGGGACGGCCAGGTCTTGCAGTGGTCTGATACTCCTTCCATTTCAATATTATCGCTTGCACAGTGCTCCTTGCGATGTTTAAAGCTTGGGAAATCTTTTTGTATCCAAATCCGGCTTTAAACTTCTTCACAACAGTTCAGTTCTTCATGAAGCTCTCTGCGCTTTTAACGGACCTCTGAGACTATCACAGTGCAGGTGCATTTATACAGAGACTTGATTACACACAGGTGGATTGGATTTATCATCATTAGTCATTTAGGTCAACATTGGATCATTCAGAGATCCTCACTGAACTTCTGGAGAGAGTTTGCTGCACTGAAAGTAAAGGGGCTGAATAATTTTGCACGCCCAATTTTTCAGTTTTTGAATTGTTAAAAAAGTTTGAAATATCCAATAAATGTCGCTCCACTTCATGATTGTGTCCCACTTGTTGTTGATTCTTCACAAAAAAATACAGTTTTATATCTTTATGTTTGAAGCCTGAAATGTGGCAAAAGGTCGCAAAGTTCAAGGGGGCCGAATACTTTCGCAAGGCACTGTAGACCCATACTCAGTGTGGAACCCCAGCTGAGGGTATATAGACCCATACTCAGTGTGGAACCCCAGCTGAGGGTATATAGACCCATACTCAGTGTGGAACCCCAGCTGAGGGTATATAGACCCATACTCAGTGTGGAACCCCGGTTGAGGGTATATAGACCCATACTCAGTGTGGAACCCCGGTTGAGGGTATATAGACCCATACTCAGTGTGGAACCCCGGTTGAGGGTATATAGACCCATACTCAGTGTGGAACCCCGGCTGAGGGTATATAGACCCATACTCAGTGTGGAACCCCGGCTGAGGGTATATAGACCCATACTCAGTGTGGAACCCCGGTTGAGGGTATATAGACCCATACTCAGTGTGGAACCCCGGTTGAGGGTATATAGACCCATACTCAGTGTGGAACCCCAGCTGAGGGTATATAGACCCATACTCAGTGTGGAACCCCGGTTGAGGGTATATAGACCCATACTCAGTGTGGAACCCCGGTTGAGGGTATATAGACCCATACTCAGTGTGGAACCCCGGTTGAGGGTATATAGACCCATACTCAGTGTGGAACCCCGGCTGAGGGTATATAGACCCATACTCAGTGTGGAACCCCGGTTGAGGTATATAGACCCATACTCAGTGTGGAACCCCGGTTGAGGGTATATAGACCCATACTCAGTGTGGAACCCCGGTTGAGGGTATATAGACCCATACTCAGTGTGGAACCCCGGCTGAGGGTATATAGACCCATACTCAGTGTGGAACCCCGGTTGAGGGTATATAGACCCATACTCAGTGTGGAACCCCGGTTGAGGGTATATAGACCCATACTCAGTGTGGAACCCCGGCTGAGGGTATATAGACCCATACTCAGTGTGGAACCCCGGTTGAGGGTATATAGACCCATACTCAGTGTGGAACCCCGGTTGAGGGTATATAGACCCATACTCAGTGTGGAACCCCGGTTGAGGGTATATAGACCCATACTCAGTGTGGAACCCCGGTTGAGGGTATATAGACCCATACTCAGTGTGGAACCCCGGTTGAGGGTATATAGACCCATACTCAGTGTGGAACCCCGGTTGAGGGTATATAGACCCATACTCAGTGTGGAACCCCGGCTGAGGGTATATAGACCCATACTCAGTGTGGAACCCCGGTTGAGGGTATATAGACCCATACTCAGTGTGGAACCCCGGTTGAGGGTATATAGACCCATACTCAGTGTGGAACCCCGGCTGAGGGTATATAGACCCATACTCAGTGTGGAACCCCGGCTGAGGGTATATAGACCCATACTCAGTGTGGAACCCCGGCTGAGGGTAAAAAAACGTAAATATAACATATATAAGTATTCAGACCCTTTACTCAGTACTTTGTTGAAGCACCTTTGGCAGCGATTACTGCCTCAAGTCTTCTTGGGTATGACGCTACAAGCTTGGAACACCTATTTTTGAGTTTCTCCCATTCTTCTCTATTTTCAGGTCTCTCCAAGATGTTAGATCGGGTTCAAGTCCGGGCTCTAGCTGGGCCACTCAAGGACATTCAAAGACCTGTCCCGAAGTGTTGTCCTGACTGTGTGCTTAGAATCCTTTAGGCGCCTTTTGGCAAACTCCAAGAGGGCTGTCATGTGCCTGTTACTGAGGAGTTGCTTCCGTCTGGCCACTCTAACATAAAGGCCTGATTGGTGGAGTGCTGCAGAGATGGTTGTCCTTCTGGAAGGTTCTCCCATCTCCACAGAGGAACTCTGGAGCTCTGTCAGAGTGACCATCGGGTTTTTGGTAATCTCCCTGACCACGGCCCTTCTCCCTCGATTGCTAAGTTTGACCGGGAGGCCAGCTCTAGGAAGAGTCTTGGTGGTTCCAAACTTCTTTCATTTAAGAATGATAGAGGCCACTGTGTTCTGGGGACCTTCAATGATGCATAAATGTTTTGGTACCCTTCCCCAGATCTGTGCCTCGACACAATCCTGTCTCGGAGCGCTACCTGCACTGTCAACTATGGGACCTTATATAGACAGGTGTGTGCCTTTCCAAATCATGTCCAATCACTTCAATTTACCACAGGCTGCAATGTAACAAAACATGGAAAAAGTCAAGGGGTCTGAATACTTTCCGAATATAATATATATAGGAAATATGGTGCCATTTGGGATGAGACAGAGGAACAGGTTGGCAAAGGAAAATCACAATGTTTGGGATGAGACAGAGGAACAGGTTGGCAAAGGAAAATCACAATGTTTGGGATGAGACAGAAGAACAGGTTGGCAAAGGAAAATCACAACGTTTGGGATGAAGCCAACAGAGGAACAGGTTGGCAAAGGAAAATCACAACGTTTGGGATGAAGCCAACAGAGGAACAGGTTGACAAAGGAAAATCACAACGTTTGGGATCAAGCCAACAGAGGAACAGGTTGACAAAGGAAAATCACAACGTTTGGGATCAAGCCAACAGAGGAACAGGTTGGCAAAGGAAAATCACAACGTTTGGGAATGAGAGATTTAGGATCCAAGACAAGTATAATAGATATTTTGTATTAAAAAGTATACAACAGGGTTCTACCTGTTTTCATTTGTATAAAACAGTTATTCCCTGAGATTTAATTTTCTTATTTTATTACCGTCTCCAAAAATGTCAAGAGTGTCTCCAGTTGTGTTTATACTTAGCAATTGTGATGCATCTCCAAACAGGTATTAATTTTCCAATACGTTTTAACCATGAGTCACGAGTCACCATGGTAACGCCAGTTGGTAACTCCATGGTAACCTGCTGGACCACTCAGAGGGGATAAAGAAGTTAATGGTGGAGGAACAATCATTAGCTGAAAGAATTACTGTTATGCCCGTAATGAATCATTGGTCTGATGACAGATTTAGTCCTCCATCCTCCTTCCTGTTCTCTAAGAGTTGACAAGACTGCAATAACCACCTCTATTTGTGATCTCCACACCGACGATATCGATAAAGTATGAAATGTAAACATGTTAGTCAACAAATAAAAAAGAAGGAAGGCCTTCCGATAATTAAAATGGAATGGTAAGGGTTAGGATTCTATTTATACAATGGAATGGTAAGGGTTAGGATTCTATTTTTACAATGCAATGGTAAGGGTTAGGATTCTAGCTTTACAATGGAATGGTAAGGGTTAGGATTCTATTTTTACAATGGAATGGTAAGGGTTAGGATTCTATTTTTACAATGGAATGGTAAGGGTTAGGATTCTAGCTTTACAATGGAATGGTAAGGGTTAGGATTCTATTTTTACAAAGGAATGGTAAGGGTTAGGATTCTATTTATACAATGGAATGGTAAGGGTTAGGATTCTATTTATACAATGGAAAGGTAAGGGTTAGGATTATATTTATACAATGGAATGGTAAGGGTTAGGATTCTATTTTTACAATGGAATGGTAAGGGTTGGGATTCTATTTATACAATGGAAAGGTAAGGGTTAGGATTCTATTTATACAATGGAATGGTAAGGGTTAGGATTCTATTTATACAATGGAAAGGTAAGGGTTAGGATTCTATTTATACAATGGAATGGTAAGGGTTAGGATTCTATTTTTACAATGGAATGGTAAGGGTTAGGATTCTAGCTTTACAATGGAATGGTAAGGGTTAGGATTCTAGCTTTACAATGGAATGGTAAGGGTTAGGATTCTATTTATACAATGGAATGGTAAGGGTTGGGATTCTATTTATACAATGGAAAGGTAAGGGTTAGGATTCTATTTATACAATGGAATGGTAAGGGTTAGGATTCTATTTATACAATGGAAAGGTAAGGGTGTAGGATTCTATTTATACAATGGAATGGTAAGGGTTGGGATTCTATTTATACAATGGAAAGGTAAGGGTTAGGATTCTATTTATACAATGGAATGGTAAGGGTTAGGATTCTATTTATACAATGGAAAGGTAAGGGTTAGGAATCTAGCTTTACAATGGAATGGTAAGGATTAGGATTCTATTTTTAAAATGGAATGGTAAGGGTTAGGATTCTATATATACAATGGAATGGTAAGGGTTAGGATTCTATTTATACAATGGAAAGGTAAGGGTTAGGATTCTATTTATACAATGGAATGGTAAGGGTTAGGATTCTATTTTTACAATGGAATGGTAAGGGTTGGGATTCTATTTATACAATGGAAAGGTAAGGGTTAGGATTCTATTTATACAATGGAATGGTAAGGGTTAGGATTCTATTTATACAATGGAAAGGTAAGGGTTAGGATTCTATTTATACAATGGAATGGTAAGGGTTAGGATTCTATTTTTACAATGGAATGGTAAGGGTTAGGATTCTAGCTTTACAATGGAATGGTAAGGGTTAGGATTCTAGCTTTACAATGGAATGGTAAGGGTTAGGATTCTATTTTTACAATGGAAAGGTAAGGGTTAGGATTCTATTTATACAATGGAATGGTAAGGGTTGGGATTCTATTTATACAATGGAAAGGTAAGGGTTAGGATTCTATTTATACAATGGAATGGTAAGGGTTAGGATTCTATTTATACAATGGAAAGGTAAGGGTTAGGAATCTATTTATACAATGGAATGGTAAGGGTTAGGATTCTATTTTTACAATGGAATGGTAAGGGTTAGGATTCTATTTATACAATGGAAAGGTAAGGGTTAGGATTCTATTTTTACAATGGAATGGTACGGGTTAGGATTCTATTTTTACAATGGAATGGTACGGGTTAGGATTCTAGCTTTACAATGGAATGGTAAGGGTTAGGATTCTAGCTTTACAATGGAATGGTAAGGGTTAGGATTCTATTTTTACAATGGAATGGTAAGGGTTAGGATTCTAGCTTTACAATGGAATGGTAAGGGTTAGGATTCTATTTTTACAATGGAATGGTAAGGGTTAGGATTCTATTTATACAATGGAATGGTAAGGGTTAGGATTCTATTTATACAATGGAAAGGTAAGGGTTAGGATTCTATTTATACAATGGAATGGTAAGGGTTAGGATTCTATTTTTACAATGGAATGGTAAGGGTTGGGATTCTATTTATACAATGGAAAGGTAAGGGTTAGGATTCTATTTATACAATGGAATGGTAAGGGTTAGGATTCTATTTATACAATGGAAAGGTAAGGGTTAGGATTCTATTTATACAATGGAATGGTAAGGGTTAGGATTCTATTTTTACAATGGAATGGTAAGGGTTAGGATTCTAGCTTTACAATGGAATGGTAAGGGTTAGGATTCTAGCTTTACAATGGAATGGTAAGGGTTAGGATTCTATTTTTACAATGGAAAGGTAAGGGTTAGGATTCTATTTATACAATGGAATGGTAAGGGTTGGGATTCTACTTATACAATGGAAAGGTAAGGGTTAGGATTCTATTTATACAATGGAATGGTAAGGGTTAGGATTCTATTTTTACAATGGAAAGGTAAGGGTTAGGATTCTAGCTTTACAATGCAATGGTAAGGGTTAGGATTCTAGCTTTACAATGGAATGGTAAGGGTTAGGATTCTATTTTTACAATGGAATGGTAAGGGTTAGGATTCTAGCTTTACAATGGAATGGTAAGGGTTAGGATTCTATTTTTACAATGGAATGGTAAGGGTTAAGATTCTATTTATACAATGGAATGGTAAGGGTTAGGATTCTATTTATACAATGCAAAGGTAAGGGTTAGGATTCTATTTATACAATGGAATGGTAAGGGTTAGGATTCTATTTTTACAATGGAATGGTAAGGGTTGGGATTCTATTTATACAATGGAAAGGTAAGGGTTAGGATTCTATTTATACAATGGAATGGTAAGGGTTAGGATTCTATTTATACAATGGAAAGGTAAGGGTTAGGATTCTATTTATACAATGGAATGGTAAGGGTTAGGATTCTATTTTTACAATGGAATGGTAAGGGTTAGGATTCTAGCTTTACAATGGAATGGTAAGGGTTAGGATTCTAGCTTTACAATGGAATGGTAAGGGTTAGGATTCTAGCTTTACAATGGAATGGTAAGGGTTAGGATTCTATTTATACAATGGAATGGTAAGGGTTGGGATTCTATTTATACAATGGAAAGGTAAGGGTTAGGATTCTATTTATACAATGGAATGGGTAAGGGTTAGGATTCTATTTATACAATGGAAAGGTAAGGGTTAGGAATCTATTTATACAATGGAATGGTAAGGGTTAGGATTCTATTTTTACAATGGAATGGTAAGGGTTAGGATTCTATTTTTACAATGGAATGGTAAGGGTTAGGATTCTAGCTTTACAATGGAATGGTAAGGGTTAGGATTCTATTTTTACAATGACATGGTAAGGGTTAGGATTCTATTTATACAATGGAATGGTAAGGGTTAGGATTCTATTTATACAATGGAAAGGTAAGGGTTAGGATTCTATTTATACAATGGAATGGTAAGGGTTAGGATTATATTTTTACAATGGAATGGTAAGGGTTGGGATTATATTTATACAATGGAAAGGTAAGGGTTAGGATTCTATTTATACAATGGAATGGTAAGGGTTAGGATTCTATTTATACAATGGAAAGGTAAGGGTTAGGATTCTATTTATACAATGGAATGGTAAGGGTTAGGATTCTATTTTTACAATGGAATGGTAAGGGTTAGGATTCTAGCTTTACAATGGAATGGTAAGGGTTAGGATTCTAGCTTTACAATGGAATGGTAAGGGTTAGGATTCTAGCTTTACAATGGAATGGTAAGGGTTAGGATTCTATTTATACAATGGAAAGGTAAGGGTTAGGAATCTAGCTTTACAATGGAATGGTAAGGGTTAGGATTCTATTTATACAATGGAATGGTAAGGGTTAGGATTCTATTTATACAATGGAAAGGTAAGGGTTAGGATTCTATTTATACAATGGAATGGTAAGGGTTAGGATTCTATTTTTACAATGGAATGGTAAGGGTTGGGATTATATTTATACAATGGAAAGGTAAGGGTTAGGATTCTATTTATACAATGGAATGGTAAGGGTTAGGATTCTATTTATACAATGGAAAGGTAAGGGTTAGGAATCTAGCTTTACAATGGAATGGTAAGGGTTAGGATTCTATTTATACAATGGAATGGTAAGGGTTAGGATTCTATTTATACAATGGAAAGGTAAGGGTTAGGATTCTATTTATACAATGGAATGGTAAGGGTTAGGATTCTATTTTTACAATGGAATGGTAAGGGTTGGGATTATATTTATAAAATGGAAAGGTAAGGGTTAGGATTCTATTTATACAATGGAATGGTAAGGGTTAGGATTATATTTATACAATGGAAAGGTAAGGGTTAGGATTCTATTTATACAATGGAAAGGTAAGGGTTAGGATTCTATTTATACAATGGAAAGGTAAGGGTTAGGATTCTATTTATACAATGGAATGGTAAGGGTTAGGATTCTATTTATACAATGGAAAGGTAAGGGTTAGGATTCTATTTATACAATGGAATGGTAAGGGTTAGGATTCTATTTTTACAATGGAATGGTAAGGGTTAGGATTCTAGCTTTACAATGGAATGGTAAGGGTTAGGATTCTAGCTTTACAATGGAATGGTAAGGGTTAGGATTCTATTTTTACAATGGAAAGGTAAGGGTTAGGATTCTATTTATACAATGGAATGGTAAGGGTTGGGATTCTACTTATACAATGGAAAGGTAAGGGTTAGGATTCTATTTATACAATGGAATGGTAAGGGTTAGGATTCTATTTTTACAATGGAAAGGTAAGGGTTAGGAATCTATTTATACAATGGAATGGTAAGGGTTAGGATTCTATTTTTACAATGGAATGGTAAGGGTTAGGATTCTAGCTTTACAATGCAATGGTAAGGGTTAGGATTCTAGCTTTACAATGGAATGGTAAGGGTTAGGATTCTATTTTTACAATGGAATGGTAAGGGTTAGGATTCTAGCTTTACAATGGAATGGTAAGGGTTAGGATTCTATTTTTACAATGGAATGGTAAGGGTTAAGATTCTATTTATACAATGGAATGGTAAGGGTTAGGATTCTATTTATACAATGCAAAGGTAAGGGTTAGGATTCTATTTATACAATGGAATGGTAAGGGTTAGGATTCTATTTTTACAATGGAATGGTAAGGGTTGGGATTCTATTTATACAATGGAAAGGTAAGGGTTAGGATTCTATTTATACAATGGAATGGTAAGGGTTAGGATTCTATTTATACAATGGAAAGGTAAGGGTTAGGATTCTATTTATACAATGGAATGGTAAGGGTTAGGATTCTATTTTTACAATGGAATGGTAAGGGTTAGGATTCTAGCTTTACAATGGAATGGTAAGGGTTAGGATTCTAGCTTTACAATGGAATGGTAAGGGTTAGGATTCTAGCTTTACAATGGAATGGTAAGGGTTAGGATTCTATTTATACAATGGAATGGTAAGGGTTGGGATTCTATTTATACAATGGAAAGGTAAGGGTTAGGATTCTATTTATACAATGGAATGGGTAAGGGTTAGGATTCTATTTATACAATGGAAAGGTAAGGGTTAGGAATCTATTTATACAATGGAATGGTAAGGGTTAGGATTCTATTTTTACAATGGAATGGTAAGGGTTAGGATTCTATTTTTACAATGGAATGGTAAGGGTTAGGATTCTAGCTTTACAATGGAATGGTAAGGGTTAGGATTCTATTTTTACAATGACATGGTAAGGGTTAGGATTCTATTTATACAATGGAATGGTAAGGGTTAGGATTCTATTTATACAATGGAAAGGTAAGGGTTAGGATTCTATTTATACAATGGAATGGTAAGGGTTAGGATTATATTTTTACAATGGAATGGTAAGGGTTGGGATTATATTTATACAATGGAAAGGTAAGGGTTAGGATTCTATTTATACAATGGAATGGTAAGGGTTAGGATTCTATTTATACAATGGAAAGGTAAGGGTTAGGATTCTATTTATACAATGGAATGGTAAGGGTTAGGATTCTATTTTTACAATGGAATGGTAAGGGTTAGGATTCTAGCTTTACAATGGAATGGTAAGGGTTAGGATTCTAGCTTTACAATGGAATGGTAAGGGTTAGGATTCTAGCTTTACAATGGAATGGTAAGGGTTAGGATTCTATTTATACAATGGAAAGGTAAGGGTTAGGAATCTAGCTTTACAATGGAATGGTAAGGGTTAGGATTCTATTTATACAATGGAATGGTAAGGGTTAGGATTCTATTTATACAATGGAAAGGTAAGGGTTAGGATTCTATTTATACAATGGAATGGTAAGGGTTAGGATTCTATTTTTACAATGGAATGGTAAGGGTTGGGATTATATTTATACAATGGAAAGGTAAGGGTTAGGATTCTATTTATACAATGGAATGGTAAGGGTTAGGATTCTATTTATACAATGGAAAGGTAAGGGTTAGGAATCTAGCTTTACAATGGAATGGTAAGGGTTAGGATTCTATTTATACAATGGAATGGTAAGGGTTAGGATTCTATTTATACAATGGAAAGGTAAGGGTTAGGATTCTATTTATACAATGGAATGGTAAGGGTTAGGATTCTATTTTTACAATGGAATGGTAAGGGTTGGGATTATATTTATAAAATGGAAAGGTAAGGGTTAGGATTCTATTTATAGAATGGAATGGTAAGGGTTAGGATTATATTTATACAATGGAAAGGTAAGGGTTAGGATTCTATTTATACAATGGAAAGGTAAGGGTTAGGATTCTATTTATACAATGGAATGGTAAGGGTTAGGATTCTATTTTTACAATGGAATGGTAAGGGTTAGGATTCTAGCTTTACAATGGAATGGTAAGGGTTAGGATTCTAGCTTTACAATGGAATGGTAAGGGTTAGGATTCTATTTTTACAATGGAAAGGTAAGGGTTAGGATTCTATTTATACAATGGAATGGTAAGGGTTAGGATTCTATTTATACAATGGAAAGGTAAGGGTTAGGAATCTAGCTTTACAATGGAATGGTAAGGGTTAGGATTCTATTTATACAATGGAATGGTAAGGGTTAGGATTCTATTTATACAATGGAAAGGTAAGGGTTAGGATTCTATTTATACAATGGAATGGTAAGGGTTAGGATTCTATTTTTACAATGGAATGGTAAGGGTTGGGATTATATTTATACAATGGAAAGGTAAGGGTTAGGATTCTATTTATACAATGGAATGGTAAGGGTTAGGATTATATTTATACAATGGAAAGTTAAGGGTTAGGATTCTATTTATACAATGGAAAGGTAAGGGTTAGGATTCTATTTATACAATAGAATGGTAAGGGTTAGGATTCTATTTTTACAATGGAATGGTAAGGGTTAGGATTCTAGCTTTACAATGGAATGGTAAGGGTTAGGATTCTAGCTTTACAATGGAATGGTAAGGGTTAGGATTCTATTTTTACAATGGAAAGGTAAGGGTTAGGATTCTATTTATACAATGGAATGGTAAGGGTTGGGATTCTATTTATACAATGGAAAGGTAAGGGTTAGGATTCTATTTATACAATGGAATGGTAAGGGTTAGGATTCTATTTTTACAATGGAATGGTAAGGGTTAGGATTCTATTTATACAATGGAATGGTAAGGGTTAGGATTCTATTTATACAATGGAAAGGTAAGGGTTAGGATTCTATTTATACAATGGAATGGTAAGGGTTAGGATTCTATTTTTACAATGGAATGGTAAGGGTTGGGATTCTATTTATACAATGGAAAGGTAAGGGTTAGGATTCTATTTATACAATGGAATGGTAAGGGTTAGGATTCTATTTATACAATGGAATGGTAAGGGTTAGGATTCTATTTATACAATGGAATGGTAAGGGTTAGGATTCTATTTTTACAATGGAATGGTAAGGGTTAGGATTCTAGCTTTACAATGGAATGGTAAGGGTTAGGATTCTAGCTTTACAATGTAATGGTAAGGGTTAGGATTCTAGCTTTACAATGGAATGGTAAGGGTTAGGATTCTATTTATACAATGGAATGGTAAGGGTTGGGATTCTATTTATACAATGGAAAGGTAAGGGTTAGGATTCTATTTATACAATGGAATGGTAAGGGTTAGGATTCTATTTATACAATGGAAAGGTAAGGGTGTAGGATTCTATTTATACAATGGAATGGTAAGGGTTGGGATTCTATTTATACAATGGAAAGGTAAGGGTTAGGATTCTATTTATACAATGGAATGGTAAGGGTTAGGATTCTATTTATACAATGGAAAGGTAAGGGTTAGGAATCTAGCTTTACAATGGAATGGTAAGGGTTAGGATTCTATTTATACAATGGAATGGTAAGGGTTAGGATTCTATTTATACAATGGAAAGGTAAGGGTTAGGATTCTATTTATACAATGGAATGGTAAGGGTTAGGATTCTATTTTTACAATGGAATGGTAAGGGTTGGGATTATATTTATACAATGGAAAGGTAAGGGTTAGGATTCTATTTATACAATGGAATGGTAAGGGTTAGGATTATATTTATACAATGGAAAGGTAAGGGTTAGGATTCTATTTATACAATGGAAAGGTAAGGGTTAGGATTCTATTTATACAATGGAATGGTAAGGGTTAGGATTCTATTTTTACAATGGAATGGTAAGGGTTAGGATTCTAGCTTTACAATGGAATGGTAAGGGTTAGGATTCTAGCTTTACAATGGAATGGTAAGGGTTAGGATTCTATTTTTACAATGGAAAGGTAAGGGTTAGGATTCTATTTATACAATGGAATGGTAAGGGTTGGGATTCTATTTATACAATGGACAGGTAAGGGTTAGGATTCTATTTATACAATGGAATGGTAAGGGTTAGGATTCTATTTTTACAATGGAAAGGTAAGGGTTAGGAATCTATTTATACAATGGAATGGTAAGGGTTAGGATTCTATTTTTACAATGGAATGGTAAGGGTTAGGATTCTAGCTTTACAATGGAATGGTAAGGGTTAGGATTCTAGCTTTACAATGGAATGGTAAGGGTTAGGATTCTATTTTTACAATGGAATGGTAAGGATTAGGATTCTAGCTTTACAATGGAATGGTAAGGGTTAGGATTCTATTTTTACAATGGAATGGTAAGGGTTAGGATTCTAGCTTTACAATGGAATGGTAAGGGTTAGGATTCTATTTTTACAATGGAATGGTAAGGGTTAGGATTCTATTTATACAATGGAATGGTAAGGGTTAGGATTCTATTTATACAATGGAAAGGTAAGGGTTAGGATTCTATTTATACAATGGAATGGTAAGGGATAGGATTCTATTTTTACAATGGAATGGTAAGGGTTGGGATTCTATTTATACAATGGAAAGGTAAGGGTTAGGATTCTATTTATACAATGGAATGGTAAGGGTTAGGATTCTATTTATACAATGGAATGGTAAGGGTTAGGATTCTATTTTTACAATGGAATGTTAAGGGTTAGGATTCTAGCTTTACAATGGAATGGTAAGGGTTAGGATTCTAGCTTTACAATGGAATGGTAAGGGTTAGGATTCTATTTTTACAATGGAAAGGTAAGGGTTAGGATTCTATTTATACAATGGAATGGTAAGGGTTGGGATTCTATTTATACAATGGAAAGGTAAGGGTTAGGATTCTATTTATACAATGGAATGGTAAGGGTTAGGATTCTATTTTTACAATGGAAAGGTAAGGGTTAGGAATCTATTTATACAATGGAATGGTAAGGGTTAGGATTCTATTTTTACAATGGAATGGTAAGGGTTAGGATTCTAGCTTTACAATGGAATGGTAAGGGTTAGGATTCTAGCTTTACAATGGAATGGTAAGGGTTAGGATTCTATTTTTATAATGGAAAGGTAAGGGTTAGGATTCTATTTATACAATGGAATGGTAAGGGTTAGGATTCTATTTATACAATGGAATGGTAAGGGTTAGGATTCTAGCTTTACAATGGAATGGTAAGGGTTAGGATTCTATTTTTATAATGGAAAGGTAAGGGTTAGGATTCTATTTATACAATGGAATGGTAAGGGTTAGGATTCTATTTATACAATGGAAAGGTAAGGGTTAGGATTCTATTTATACAATGGAAAGGTAAGGGTTAGGATTCTATTTATACAATGGAATGGTAAGGGTTAGGATTCTATTTTTACAATGGAAAGGTAAGGGTTAGGAATCTATTTATACAATGGAATGGTAAGGGATAGGATTCTATTTTTACAATGGAATGGTAAGGGTTAGGATTCTACCTTTACAATGGAATGGTAAGGGTTAGGATTCTATTTTTACAATGGAATGGTAAGGGTTAGGATTCTAGCTTTACAATGGAATGGTAAGGGTTAGGATTCTAGCTCTACAATGGAATGGTAAGGGTTAGGATTCTATTTTTACAATGGAAAGGTAAGGGTTAGGATTCTATTTATACAATGGAATGGTAAGGGTTGGGATTCTATTTATACAATGGAAAGGTAAGGGTTAGGATTCTATTTATACAATGGAATGGTAAGGGTTAGGATTCTATTTATACAATGGAAAGGTAAGGGTTAGGAATCTATTTATACAATGGAATGGTAAGGGTTAGGATTCTATTTTTACAATGGAATGGTAAGGGTTAGGATTCTAGCTTTACAATGGAATGGTAAGGGTTAGGATTCTAGCTTTACAATGGAATGGTAAGGGTTAGGATTCTATTTTTACAATGGAATGGTAAGGGTTAGGATTCTATTTATACAATGGAATGGTAAGGGTTAGGATTCTATGTATACAATGGAAAGGTAAGGGTTAGGATTCTATTCATACAATGGAATGGTAAGGGTTAGGATTCTATTTTTACAATGGAATGGTAAGGGTTGGGATTCTATTTATACAATGGAAAGGTAAGGGTTAGGATTCTATTTATACAATGGAATGGTAAGGGTTAGGATTCTATTTATACAATGGAAAGGTAAGGGTTAGGATTCTAGCTTTACAATGGAATGGTAAGGGTTAGGATTCTATTTTTACAATGGAATGGTAAGGGTTAGGATTCTAGCTTTACAATGGAATGGTAAGGGTTAGGATTCTAGCTTTACAATGGAATGGTAAGGGTTAGGATTCTATTTTTACAATGGAATGGTAAGGGTTAGGATTCTATTTATACAATGGAAAGGTAAGGGTTAGGATTCTATTTATACAATGGAATGGTAAGGGTTAGGATTCTATTTTTACAATGGAAAGGTAAGGGTTAGGAATCTATTTATACAATGGAATGGTAAGGGATAGGATTCTATTTTTACAATGGAATGGTAAGGGTTGGGATTCTATTTATACAATGGAAAGGTAAGGGTTAGGATTCTATTTATACAATGGAATGGTAAGGGTTAGGATTCTATTTATACAATGGAAAGGTAAGGGTTAGGATTCTATTTATACAATGGAATGGTAAGGGTTAGGATTCTATTTTTACAATGGAATGGTAAGGGTTAGGATTCTAGCTTTACAATGGAATGGTAAGGGTTAGGATTCTAGCTTTACAATGGAATGGTAATGGTTAGGATTCTATTTTTACAATGGAATGGTAAGGGTTAGGATTCTAGCTTTACAATGGAATGGTAAGGGTTAGGATTCTATTTTTACAATGGAATGGTAAGGGTTAGGATTCTATTTTTACAATGGAATGGTAAGGGTTAGGAATCTATTTATACAATGGAATGGTAAGGGTTAGGATTATATTTTTACAATGGAATGGTAAGGGTTAGGATTCTAGCTTTACAATGGAATGGTAAGGGTTAGGATTCTAGCTTTACAATGGAATGGTAAGGGTTAGGATTCTAGCTTTACAATGGAATGGTAAGGGTTAGGATTCTATTTTTACAATGGAAAGGTAAGGGTTAGGATTCTATTTATACAATGGAATGGTAAGGGTTGGGATTCTATTTATACAATGGAAAGGTAAGGGTTAGGATTCTATTTATACAATGGAATGGTAAGGGTTAAGATTCAATTTTTACAATGGAAAGGTAAGGGTTAGGAATCTATTTATACAATGGAATGGTAAGGGTTAGGATTCTATTTTTACAATGGAATGGTAAGGGTTAGGATTCTAGCTTTACAATGGAATGATAAGGGTTAGGATTCTAGCTTTACAATGGAATGGTAAGGGTTAGGATTCTATTTTTACAATGGAATGGTAAGGATTAGGATTCTAGCTTTACAATGGAATGGTAAGGGTTAGGATTCTATTTTTACAATGGAATGGTAAGGGTTAGGATTCTAGCTTTACAATGGAATGGTAAGGGTTAGGATTCTATTTTTACAATGGAATGGTAAGGGTTAGGATTCTATTTATACAATGGAATGGTAAGGGTTAGGATTCTATTTATACAATGGAAAGGTAAGGGTTAGGATTCTATTTATACAATGGAATGGTAAGGGATAGGATTCTATTTTTACAATGGAATGGTAAGGGTTGGGATTCTATTTATACAATGGAAAGGTAAGGGTTAGGATTCTATTTATACAATGGAATGGTAAGGGTTAGGATTCTATTTATACAATGGAATGGTAAGGGTTAGGATTCTATTTTTACAATGGAATGTTAAGGGTTAGGATTCTAGCTTTACAATGGAATGGTAAGGGTTAGGATTCTAGCTTTACAATGGAATGGTAAGGGTTAGGATTCTATTTTTACAATGGAAAGGTAAGGGTTAGGAATCTATTTATACAATGGAATGGTAAGGGTTAGGATTCTATTTTTACAATGGAATGGTAAGGGTTAGGATTCTAGCTTTACAATGGAATGGTAAGGGTTAGGATTCTAGCTTTACAATGGAATGGTAAGGATTAGGATTCTATTTTTATAATGGAAAGGTAAGGGTTAGGATTCTATTTATACAATGGAATGGTAAGGGTTAGGATTCTATTTATACAATGGAAAGGTAAGGGTTAGGATTCTATTTATACAATGGAATGGTAAGGGTTAGGATTCTATTTTTACAATGGAAAGGTAAGGGTTAGGAATCTATTTATACAATGGAATGGTAAGGGATAGGATTCTATTTTTACAATGGAATGGTAAGGGTTAGGATTCTAGCTTTACAATGGAATCGTAAGGGTTAGGATTCTATTTTTACAATGGAATGGTAAGGGTTAGGATTCTAGCTTTACAATGGAATGGTAAGGGTTAGGATTCTAGCTCTACAATGGAATGGTAAGGGTTAGGATTCTATTTTTACAATGGAAAGGTAAGGGTTAGGATTCTATTTATACAATGGAATGGTAAGGGTTGGGATTATATTTATACAATGGAAAGGTAAGGGTTAGGATTCTATTTATACAATGGAATGGTAAGGGTTAGGATTCTATTTATACAATGGAAAGGTAAGGGTTAGGAATCTATTTATACAATGGAATGGTAAGGGTTAAGATTCTATTTTTACAATGGAATGGTAAGGGTTAGGATTCTATTTTTACAATGGAATGGTAAGGGTTAGGATTCTAGCTTTACAATGGAATGGTAAGGGTTAGGATTCTAGCTTTACAATGGAATGGTAAGGGTTAGGATTCTATTTTTACAATGGAATGGTAAGGGTTAGGATTCTAGCTTTACAATGGAATGGTAAGGGTTAGGATTCTATTTTTACAATGGAATGGTAAGGGTTAGGATTCTATTTTTACAATGGAATGGTAAGGGTTAGGAATCTATTTATACAATGGAATGGTAAGGGTTAGGATTCTATTTTTACAATGGAATGGTAAGGGTTAGGATTCTAGCTTTACAATGGAATGGTAAGGGTTAGGATTCTAGCTTTACAATGGAATGGTAAGGGTTAGGATTCTAGCTTTACAATGGAATGGTAAGGGTTAGGATTCTATTTTTACAATGGAAAGGTAAGGGTTAGGATTCTATTTATACAATGGAATGGTAAGGGTTGGGATTCTATTTATACAATGGAAAGGTAAGGGTTAGGATTCTATTTATACAATGGAATGGTAAGGGTTAGGATTCTATTTTTACAATGGAAAGGTAAGGGTTAGGAATCTATTTATACAATGGAATGGTAAGGGTTAGGATTCTATTTTTACAATGGAATGGTAAGGGTTAGGATTCTAGCTTTACAATGGAATGATAAGGGTTAGGATTCTAGCTTTACAATGGAATGGTAAGGGTTAGGATTCTATTTTTACAATGGAATGGTAAGGGTTAGGATTCTATTTTTACAATGGAATGGTAAGGGTTAGGAATCTATTTATACAATGGAATGGTAAGGGTTAGGATTCTATTTTTACAATGGAATGGTAAGGGTTAGGATTCTAGCTTTACAATGGAATGGTAAGGGTTAGGATTCTAGCTTTACAATGGAATGGTAAGGGTTAGGATTCTAGCTTTACAATGGAATGGTAAGGGTTAGGATTCTATTTTTACAATGGAAAGGTAAGGGTTAGGATTCTATTTATACAATGGAATGGTAAGGGTTGGGATTCTATTTATACAATGGAAAGGTAAGGGTTAGGATTCTATTTATACAATGGAATGGTAAGGGTTAGGATTCTATTTTTACAATGGAAAGGTAAGGGTTAGGAATCTATTTATACAATGGAATGGTAAGGGTTAGGATTCTATTTTTACAATGGAATGGTAAGGGTTAGGATTCTAGCTTTACAATGGAATGATAAGGGTTAGGATTCTAGCTTTACAATGGAATGGTAAGGGTTAGGATTCTATTTTTACAATGGAATGGTAAGGATTAGGATTCTAGCTTTACAATGGAATGGTAAGGGTTAGGATTCTATTTTTACAATGGAATGGTAAGGGTTAGGATTCTAGCTTTACAATGGAATGGTAAGGGTTAGGATTCTATTTTTACAATGGAATGGTAAGGGTTAGGATTCTATTTATACAATGGAATGGTAAGGGTTAGGATTCTATTTATACAATGGAAAGGTAAGGGTTAGGATTCTATTTATACAATGGAATGGTAAGGGATAGGATTCTATTTTTACAATGGAATGGTAAGGGTTGGGATTCTATTTATACAATGGAAAGGTAAGGGTTAGGATTCTATTTATACAATGGAATGGTAAGGGTTAGGATTCTATTTATACAATGGAATGGTAAGGGTTAGGATTCTATTTTTACAATGGAATGTTAAGGGTTAGGATTCTAGCTTTACAATGGAATGGTAAGGGTTAGGATTCTAGCTTTACAATGGAATGGTAAGGGTTAGGATTCTATTTTTACAATGGAAAGGTAAGGGTTAGGAATCTATTTATACAATGGAATGGTAAGGGTTAGGATTCTATTTTTACAATGGAATGGTAAGGGTTAGGATTCTAGCTTTACAATGGAATGGTAAGGGTTAGGATTCTAGCTTTACAATGGAATGGTAAGGGTTAGGATTCTATTTTTATAATGGAAAGGTAAGGGTTAGGATTCTATTTATACAATGGAATGGTAAGGGTTAGGATTCTATTTATACAATGGAAAGGTAAGGGTTAGGATTCTATTTATACAATGGAATGGTAAGGGTTAGGATTCTATTTTTACAATGGAAAGGTAAGGGTTAGGAATCTATTTATACAATGGAATGGTAAGGGATAGGATTCTATTTTTACAATGGAATGGTAAGGGTTAGGATTCTAGCTTTACAATGGAATGGTAAGGGTTAGGATTCTATTTTTACAATGGAATGGTAAGGGTTAGGATTCTAGCTTTACAATGGAATGGTAAGGGTTAGGATTCTAGCTTTACAATGGAATGGTAAGGGTTAGGATTCTATTTTTACAATGGAAAGGTAAGGGTTAGGATTCTATTTATACAATGGAATGGTAAGGGTTGGGATTATATTTATACAATGGAAAGGTAAGGGTTAGGATTCTATTTATACAATGGAATGGTAAGGGTTAGGATTCTATTTATACAATGGAAAGGTAAGGGTTAGGAATCTATTTATACAATGGAATGGTAAGGGTTAAGATTCTATTTTTACAATGGAATGGTAAGGGTTAGGATTCTATTTTTACAATGGAATGGTAAGGGTTAGGATTCTAGCTTTACAATGGAATGGTAAGGGTTAGGATTCTAGCTTTACAATGGAATGGTAAGGGTTAGGATTCTATTTTACAATGGAATGGTAAGGATTAGGATTCTAGCTTTACAATGGAATGGTAAGGGTTAGGATTCTATTTTTACAATGGAATGGTAAGGGTTAGGATTCTAGCTTTACAATGGAATGGTAAGGGTTAGGATTCTATTTTTACAATGGAATGGTAAGGGTTAGGATTCTATTTATACAATGGAATGGTAAGGGTTAGGATTCTATTTATACAATGGAAAGGTAAGGGTTAGGATTCTATTTATACAATGGAATGGTAAGGGTTAGGATTCTATTTTTACAATGGAATGGTAAGGGTTGGGATTCTATTTATACAATGGAAAGGTAAGGGTTAGGATTCTATTTATACAATGGAATGGTAAGGGTTAGGATTCTATTTATACAATGGAAAGGTAAGGGTTAGGATTCTATTTATACAATGGAATGGTAAGGGTTAGGATTCTATTTTTACAATGGAATGGTAAGGGTTAGGATTCTAGCTTTACAATGGAATGGTAAGGGTTAGGATTCTAGCTTTACAATGGAATGGTAAGGGTTAGGATTCTATTTTTACAATGGAATGGTAAGGGTTAGGATTCTAGCTTTACAATGGAATGGTAAGGGTTAGGATTCTATTTTTACAATGGAATGGTAAGGGTTAGGATTCTATTTTTACAATGGAATGGTAAGGGTTAGGATTCTATTTTTAAAATGGAATGGTAAGGGTTAGGATTCTAGCTTTACAATGGAATGGTAAGGGTTAGGATTCTAGCTTTACAATGGAATGGTAAGGGTTAGGATTCTAGCATTACAATGGAATGGTAAGGGTTAGGATTCTATTTTTAAAGTGGACGGATTAAAGATTAATCAAGATTACGGTTAGCCTTTAATGAATCATAAATCTGATGACAACTTTAATCATCTATATTCCCCAATAAAACTCTCTCACCTCCTTACCACCACCTAAGTGTCATCCTCCCCGTTAAGACCCTCTCACCTCCTTACCACCACCTAATAGTGTCATCCTCCCCTTTAAGACCCCCTCACCTCCTTACCACCACCTAATAGTTTCATCCTCCCCTTTAAGACCCTCTCACCTCCTTACCACCACCTAATAGTGTCATCCTCCCCGTTAAGACCCTCTCACCTCCTTACCACCACCTAATAGTGTCATCCTCCCCTTTAAGACCCCCTCACCTCCTTACCACCACCTAATAGTTTCATCCTCCCCTTTAAGACCCCCTCACCTCATTACCACCACCTAATAGTGTCATCCTCTCCATTAAGACCCTCTCACCTCCTTACCACCACCTAATAGTGTCATCCTCCGCTTTAAGACAACTAAAGAGAGAGAGTGTGTGTGTGTGTGTGTGTTTGTTTGTTTGTTTGTTTCTCTCAATAGAGATTTTTTTTTGTCCAGGACTAGGCTTGAAGCTCTCCCCCTTGGAGCTCTCCCTCTTGGAGCTCTCTCCCTCTCCCTCTTGGAGCTCTCCCCCCTCTCCCCCTTGGAGATCTCCCCTTTGGAGCTCTCCCCCTCTCCCCCTTGGAGCTCTCCCCCTCTCCCCCTTGGAGCTCTCCCCCTCTCCCTCTTGGAGCTCTCCCTCTTGGAGCTCTCCCCCTTGGAGCTCTCCCCCTCTCCCTCTTAGAGCTCTCCCCCTTGGAGCTCTCCCCATCTCCCTCTTGGAGCTCTCCCTCTTGGACCTCTCCCCCTCTTCCCCTTGGAGCTCTCCCTCTTGGAGCGCTCTCCCTTGGAGCTCTCCCCCTCTCCCTCTTGGAGCTATCCCTCTTGGAGCTCTCCCCCTTGGAGCTCTCCCCCTCTCCCTCTTGGAGCTCTCCCCCTTGGAGCTTGGAGCACTCCCCCTTGGAGCTCTCCCCCTCTCCCCCTTGGAGCTCTCCCTCTTGGAGCTCTCCCCCTCTCCCTCTTGGAGCTCTCCCCCTCTCCCTCTTGGAGCTCTCCCTCTTGGAGCTCTCCCCCTTGGAGCTTGGAGCTCTCCCCCTTGGAGCTTCGGAGCACTCCCCCTTGGAGCTCTCCCCCTCTCCCCCTTGGAGCTCTCCCTCTTGGAGCTCTCCCCCCTCTTCCTCTTGGAGCTCTCCCTCTTGGCGCTCTCCCCCTTGGAGCTCTCCTTCTTGGAGCTCTCCCTCTTGGAGCTCTCCCCCTTGGAGCTCTCCCCCTCTCCCTCTTGGAGATCTCCCCCTTGGAGCTCTCCCCCTTGGAGCTCTCCCTCTTGGAGCTCTCCCACTCTCCCTCTTGGAGCTCTCCCCCTCTCCCCCTTGGAGCTCTCCCTCTTGGAGCTCTCCCTCTTGGAGCTCTCCCTCTTGGAGCTATCCCCCTTGGAGCTCTCCCCCTTGGAGCTCTCTCCCTCTCCCTCTTGGAGCTCTCCCTCTTGGAGCTCTCCCCCTTGGAGCTCTCCCCCTCTCCCTCTTGGAGCTCTCCCCCTTGGAGCTTGGAGCTCTCCCCCTTGGAGCTTGGAGCTCTCCTCCTTGGAGCTCTCCCCTGCTCTCCCTTGGAGCTCTCCCTCTTGGAGCTCTCCCCCTCTCTCTATTGGAGCTCTCCCTCTTGGCGCTCTCCCCCTTGGAGCTCTCCCCCTTGGAGCTCTCACCCTCTCCCTCTTGTAGCTCTCCCCCTTGGAGCTCTCCCCCTCTCCCCCTTGGAGCTCTCCCTCTTGGAGCTCTCCCCCTTGGAGCTCTCCCTCTTGGAGCTCTCCCCCTTGGAGCTCTCCCCCTCTCCCTCTTGGAGCTCTCCCCCTTGGAGCTCTCCCCCTTGGAGCTCTCCCTCTTGGAGCTCTCCCTCTTGGAGCTCTCCCTCTTGGAGCTCTCCCCCTTGGAGCTCTCCCCCTCTCCCTCTTGGAGCTCTCCCCCTTGGAGCTCTCCCCCTCTCCCTCTTGGAGCTCTCCCCCTTGGAGCTTGGAGCTCTCCTCCTTGGAGCTCTCCCCCTCTCCCCCTTGGAGCTCTCCCCCTTGGAGCTCTCCCTCTTGGAGCTCTCCCCCTTGGAGATCTCCCCCTTGGAGCTCTCCCTCTTGGCGCTCTCCCCCTTGGAGCTCTCCTTCTTGGAGCTCTCCCCCTTGGAGCTCTCCCCCTCTCCCTCTTGGAGCTCTCCCCCTTGGAGCTCTCCCTCTTGGAGCTCTCCCCCTCTCCCCCTTGGAGCTCTCCCCCTTGGAGCTCTCACTCTCTCCCTCTTGGAGCTCTCCCCCTTGGAGCTCTCCCCCTCTCCCCCTTGGAGCTCTCCCCCTTGGAGCTCTCCCTCTTGGAGCTCTCCCTCTTGGAGCTCTCCCCCTTGGAGCTCTCCCCCTTGGAGCTCTCCCTCTTGGAGCTCTCCATCTTGGAGCTCTCCCCCTTGGAGCTCTCCCTCTTGGAGCTCTCCCTCTGGGAGCTCTCCCCCTTGGAGCTCTCTCCCTCTTACAGGCTCCCGAGTGGCGCAGCGGTCTAAGGCACTGCATCTCAGTGCTAGAGGCGTCACTACAGACCCTGGTTCAGCGGTCTAAGGGCACTGCATCTCAGTGCTAGAGGCGTCACTACAGACCCTGGTTCAGCGGTCCTAGGGCACTGCATCTCAGTGCTAGAGGCGTCACTACAGACCCTGGTTCAGCGGTCTAAGGGCACTGCATCTCAGTGCTAGAGGCGTCACTACAGACCCTGGTTCGAATCCAGGCTGCATCACAACCGGCCGTGATTGGGATTCACATAGGGCGGCGCACAATTGGCCCAGCGTCGTCCGGGGTTGGCCGGTGTAGGCTGTCATTGTAGATAAGAATGTGTTACTTCACTGGCTTGCCTTGTCAAATAAAAATACATGGAATAAATAGATGTCCATAGACTGGGGCTCCTAACAGACTGATCTGAATAAATAGATGTCCATAGACTGGGGCTCCTAACAGACTGATCTGAATAAATAGATGTCCATAGACTGGGGCTCCTAACAGACTGATCTGAATAAATAGATGTCCATAGACTGGGGCTCCTAACAGACTGATCTGAATAAATAGATGTCCATAGACTGGGGCTCCTAACAGACTGATCTGAATAAATAGATGTCCATAGACTGGGGCTCCTAACAGACTGATCTGAATAAATAGATGTCCATAGACTGGGGCTCCTAACAGACTGATCTGAATAAATAGATGTCCATAGACTGGGGCTCCTAACAGACTGATCTGAATAAATAGATGTCCATAGACTGGGGCTCCTAACAGACTGATCTGAATAAATAGATGTCCATAGACTGGGGCTCCTAACAGACTGATCTGAATAAATAGATGTCCATAGACTGGGGCTCCTAACAGACTGATCTGAATAAATAGATGTCCATAGACTGGGGCTCCTAACAGACTGATCTGAATAAATAGATGTCCATAGACTGGGGCTCCTAACAGACTGATCTGAATAAATAGATGTCCATAGACTGGGGCTCCTAACAGACTGATCTGAATAAATAGATGTCCATAGACTGGGGCTCCTAACAGACTGATCTGAATAAATAGATGTCCATAGACTGGGGCTCCTAACAGACTGATCTGAATAAATAGATGTCCATAGACTGGGGCTCCTAACAGACTGATCTGAATAAATAGATGTCCATAGACTGGGGCTCCTAACAGACTGATCGGAATAAATAGATGTCCATAGACTGGGGCTCCTAACAGACTGATCGGAATAAATAGATGTCCATAGACTGGGGCTCCTAACAGACTGATCGGAATAAATAGATGTCCATAGACTGGGGCTCCTAACAGACTGATCGGAATAAATAGATGTCCATAGACTGGGGCTCCTAACAGACTGATCGGAATAAATAGATGTCCATAGACTGGGGCTCCTAACAGACTGATCGGAATAAATAGATGTCCATAGACTGGGGCTCCTAACAGACTGATCGGAATAAATAGATGTCCATAGACTGGGGCTCCTAACAGACTGATCGGAATAAATAGATGTCCATAGACTGGGGCTCCTAACAGACTGATCGGAATAAATAGATGTCCATAGACTGGGGCTCCTAACAGACTGATCGGAATAAATAGATGTCCATAGACTGGGGCTCCTAACAGACTGATCGGAATAAATAGATGTCCATAGACTGGGGCTCCTAACAGACTGATCTGAATAAATAGATGTCCATAGACTGGGGCTCCTAACAGACTGATCTGAATAAATAGATGTCCATAGACTGGGGCTCCTAACAGACTGATCGGAATAAATAGATGTCCATAGACTGGGGCTCCTAACAGACTGATCGGAATAAATAGATGTCCATAGACTGGGGCTCCTAACAGACTGATCGGAATAAATAGATGTCCATAGACTGGGGCTCCTAACAGACTGATCGGAATAAATAGATGTCCATAGACTGGGGCTCCTAACAGACTGATCGGAATAAATAGATGTCCATAGACTGGGGCTCCTAACAGACTGATCTGAATAAATAGATGTCCATAGACTGGGGCTCCTAACAGACTGATCTGAATAAATAGATGTCCATAGACTGGGGCTCCTAACAGACTGATCTGAATAAATAGATGTCCATAGACTGGGGCTCCTAACAGACTGATCTGAATAAATAGATGTCCATAGACTGGGGCTCCTAACAGACTGATCTGAATAAATAGATGTCCATAGACTGGGGCTCCTAACAGACTGATCTGAATAAATAGATGTCCATAGACTGGGGCTCCTAACAGACTGATCTGAATAAATAGATGTCCATAGACTGGGGCTCCTAACAGACTGATCTGAATAAATAGATGTCCATAGACTGGGGCTCCTAACAGACTGATCTGAATAAATAGATGTCCATAGACTGGGGCTCCTAACAGACTGATCTGAATAAATAGATGTCCATAGACTGGGGCTCCTAACAGACTGATCTGAATAAATAGATGTCCATAGACTGGGGCTCCTAACAGACTGATCTGAATAAATAGATGTCCATAGACTGGGGCTCCTAACAGACTGATCTGAATAAATAGATGTCCATAGACTGGGGCTCCTAACAGACTGATCTGAATAAATAGATGTCCATAGACTGGGGCTCCTAACAGACTGATCTGAATAAATAGATGTCCATAGACTGGGGCTCCTAACAGACTGATCTGAATAAATAGATGTCCATAGACTGGGGCTCCTAACAGACTGATCTGAATAAATAGATGTCCATAGACTGGGGCTCCTAACAGACTGATCTGAATAAATAGATGTCCATAGACTGGGGCTCCTAACAGACTGATCGGAATAAATAGATGTCCATAGACTGGGGCTCCTAACAGACTGATCGGAATAAATAGATGTCCATAGACTGGGGCTCCTAACAGACTGATCGGAATAAATAGATGTCCATAGACTGGGGCTCCTAACAGACTGATCGGAATAAATAGATGTCCATAGACTGGGGCTCCTAACAGACTGATCGGAATAAATAGATGTCCATAGACTGGGGCTCCTAACAGACTGATCGGAATAAATAGATGTCCATAGACTGGGGCTCCTAACAGACTGATCGGAATAAATAGATGTCCATAGACTGGGGCTCCTAACAGACTGATCGGAATAAATAGATGTCCATAGACTGGGGCTCCTAACAGACTGATCGGAATAAATAGATGTCCATAGACTGGGGCTCCTAACAGACTGATCGGAATAAATAGATGTCCATAGACTGGGGCTCCTAACAGACTGATCGGAATAAATAGATGTCCATAGACTGGGGCTCCTAACAGACTGATCGGAATAAATAGATGTCCATAGACTGGGGCTCCTAACAGACTGATCGGAATAAATAGATGTCCATAGACTGGGGCTCCTAACAGACTGATCGGAATAAATAGATGTCCATAGACTGGGGCTCCTAACAGACTGATCGGAATAAATAGATGTCCATAGACTGGGGCTCCTAACAGACTGATCGGAATAAATAGATGTCCATAGACTGGGGCTCCTAACAGACTGATCGGAATAAATAGATGTCCATAGACTGGGGCTCCTAACAGACTGATCGGAATAAATAGATGTCCATAGACTGGGGCTCCTAACAGACTGATCGGAATAAATAGATGTCCATAGACTGGGGCTCCTAACAGACTGATCGGAATAAATAGATGTCCATAGACTGGGGCTCCTAACAGACTGATCGGAATAAATAGATGTCCATAGACTGGGGCTCCTAACAGACTGATCGGAATAAATAGATGTCCATAGACTGGGGCTCCTAACAGACTGATCGGAATAAATAGATGTCCATAGACTGGGGCTCCTAACAGACTGATCTGAATAAATAGATGTCCATAGACTGGGGGCTCCTAACAGACTGATCTGAATAAATAGATGTCCATAGACTGGGGCTCCTAACAGACTGATCGGAATAAATAGATGTCCATAGACTGGGGCTCCTAACAGACTGATCGGAATAAATAGATGTCCATAGACTGGGGCTCCTAACAGACTGATCGGAATAAATAGATGTCCATAGACTGGGGCTCCTAACAGACTGATCGGAATAAATAGATGTCCATAGACTGGGGCTCCTAACAGACTGATCGGAATAAATAGATGTCCATAGACTGGGGCTCCTAACAGACTGATCTGAATAAATAGATGTCCATAGACTGGGGCTCCTAACAGACTGATCTGAATAAATAGATGTCCATAGACTGGGGCTCCTAACAGACTGATCTGAATAAATAGATGTCCATAGACTGGGGCTCCTAACAGACTGATCTGAATAAATAGATGTCCATAGACTGGGGCTCCTAACAGACTGATCTGAATAAATAGATGTCCATAGACTGGGGCTCCTAACAGACTGATCTGAATAAATAGATGTCCATAGACTGGGGCTCCTAACAGACTGATCTGAATAAATAGATGTCCATAGACTGGGGCTCCTAACAGACTGATCTGAATAATAGATGTCCATAGACTGGGGCTCCTAACAGACTGATCTGAATAAATAGATGTCCATAGACTGGGGCTCCTAACAGACTGATCTGAATAAATAGATGTCCATAGACTGGGGCTCCTAACAGACTGATCTGAATAAATAGATGTCCATAGACTGGGGCTCCTAACAGACTGATCTGAATAAATAGATGTCCATAGACTGGGGCTCCAAACAGACTGATCTGAATAAATAGATGTCCATAGACTGGGGCTCCTAACAGACTGATCTGAATAATAGATGTCCATAGACTGGGGCTCCTAACAGACTGATCTGAATAAATAGATGTCCATAGACTGGGGCTCCTAACAGACTGATCTGAATAAATAGATGTCCATAGACTGGGGCTCCTAACAGACTGATCTGAATAAATAGATGTCCATAGACTGGGGCTCCTAACAGACTGATCTGAATAAATAGATGTCCATAGACTGGGGCTCCTAACAGACTGATCTGAATAAATAGATGTCCATCCTATTTACCCTAACCCTTAACCTAACCTATCCTAATTCTAACCCTTAACCTAATCCTAATTCTAACCCTTAACCTAATCCTAATTCTAACCTAATCCTAATTCTAACCCTTAACCTAATCCTAATTCTAACCCTTAACCTAATCCTAATTCTAACCCTTAACCTAATCCTAATTCTAACCCTTAACCTAATCCTAATTCTAACCCTTAACCTAATCCTAATTCTAACCCATAACCTAATCCTAATTCTAACCCTTAACCTAATCCTAATTCTAACCCTTAACCTAATCCTAATTCTAACCCTTAACCTAATCCTAATTCTAACCCTTAACCTAATCCTAATTTTAACCCTTAACCTAATCCTAATTCTAACCCTTAACCTAATCCTAATTCTAACCCTTAACCTAATCCTAATTCTAACCCATAACCTAATCCTAATTCTAACCCTTAACCTAATCCTAATTCTAACCCTTATCCTAATCCTAATTCTAACCTAATCCTAATCCTAATTCTAACCTAATCCTAATTCTAACCCTTAACCTAATCCTAATCCTAACCTAATCCTAATTCTAACCCTTATCCTAATCCTAATTCTAACCCTTAACCTAATCCTAATCCTAATTCTAACCTAATCCTAATTCTAACCCTTAACCTCATCCTAATTCTAACCCTTAACCTAATCCTAATCCTAATTCTAACCTAATCCTAATTCTAACCCTTAACCTAATCCTAATCCTAATTCTAACCTAATCCTAATTCTAACCCTTAACCTAATCCTAATTCTAACCTAATCCTAATTCTAACCCTTAACCTAATCCTAATTCTAACCCTTAACCTAATCCTAATTCTAACCCTTAACCTAATCCTAATTCGAACCTTAACCTAATCCTAATTCTAACCCTTAACCTAATCCTAATTCTAACCCATAACCTAATCCTAATTCTAACCCATAACCTAATCCTAATTCTAACCCTTAACCTAATCCTAATTCTAACCCTTAACCTAATCCTAATTCTAACCCTTAACCTAATCCTAATTCTAACCCTTAACCTAATCCTAATTCTAACCCTTAACCTAATTCTAACCCTTAACCTAATCCTAATTCTAACCCTTAACCTAATCCTAATTCTAACCCTTAACCTAATCCTAATTCTAACCTTAACCTTAACCTAATCCTAATTCTAACCCTTAACCTAATCCAAATTCTAACCCTTAACCTAATCCTAATTCTAACCCTTAACCTAATCCTAATTCTAACCCTTAGCCTAATCCTAATTCTAACCCTTAACCTAATCCTAATTCTAACCCTTAACCTAATTCTAACCCTTAACCTAATCCTAATTCTAACCCTTAACCTAATCCTAATCCTAATTCTAACCCTTAACCTAATCCTAATTCTAACCCTTAACCTAATCCTAATCCTAATTCTAACCCTTAACCTAATCCTAATTCTAACCCTTAACCTAATCTTAATTCTAACCCTTAACCTAATCCTAATTCTAACCCTTAACCTAATCCTAATTCTAACCCTTATCCTAATTCTAACCTAATCCTAATTCTAACCTAATCCTAATTCTAACCCTTAACCTAATCCTAATTCTAACCTAATCCTAATTCTAACCCTTATCCTAATCCTAATTCTAACCCTTAACCTAATCCTAACCTAATCCTAATTCTAACCCTTAACCTAATCCTAATCCTAATTCTAACCCTTAACCTAATCCTAATTCTAACCCTTAACCTAATTCTAACCCTTAACCTAATCCTAATCCTAATTCTAACCTAATCCTAATTCTAACCCTTATCCTAATCCTAATTCTAACCCTTAACCTAATCCTAATTCTAACCTAATCCTAATTCTAACCCTTAACCTAATCCTAATTCGAACCCTTAACCTAATCCTAATTCGAACCCTTAACCTAATCCTAATTCTAACCCATAACCTAATCCTAATTCTAACCCATAACCTAATCCTAATTCTAACCCTTAACCTAATCCTAATTCTAACCCTTAACCTAATCCTAATTCTAACCCTTAACCTAATCCTAATTCGAACCCTTAACCTAATCCTAATTCTAACCCTTAACCTAATTCTAACCCTTAACCTAATCCTAATTCTAACCCTTAACCTAATCCTAATTCTAACCCTTAACCTAATCCTAATTCTAACCCTTAGCCTAATCCTAATTCTAACCCTTAACCTAATCCTAATTCTAACCCTTAACCTAATTCTAACCCTTAACCTAATCCTAATTCTAACCCTTAACCTAATCCTAATCCTAATTCTAACCCTTAACCTAATCCTAATTCTAACCCTTAACCTAATCCTAATCCTAATTCTAACCCTTAACCTAATCCTAATTCTAACTCTTAACCTAATCTTAATTCTAACCCTTAACCTAATCCTAATTCTAACCCTTAACCTAATCCTAATTCTAACCCTTATCCTAATTCTAACCTAATCCTAATTCTAACCTAATCCTAATTCTAACCCTTAACCTAATCCTAATTCTAACCTAATCCTAATTCTAACCCTTATCCTAATCCTAATTCTAACCCTTAACCTAATCCTAACCTAATCCTAATTCTAACCCTTAACCTAATCCTAATCCTAATTCTAACCCTTAACCTAATCCTAATTCTAACCCTTAACCTAATTCTAACCCTTAACCTAATCCTAATCCTAATTCTAACCTAATCCTAATTCTAACCCTTATCCTAATCCTAATTCTAACCCTTAACCTAATCCTAATCCTAATTCTAACCTAATCCTAATTCTAACCCTTAACCTAATCCTAATCCTAATTCTAACCTAATCCTAATTCTAACCTAATCCTAATTCTAACCCTTAACCTAATCCTAATTCTAACCCTTAACCTAATCCTAATCCTAATTCTAACCCTTAACCTAATCCTAATCCTAATACTAACCTAATCCTAATCCTAATTCTAACCTAATCCTAATTCTAACCCTTAACCTAATCCTAATTCTAACCTAATCCTAATTCTAACCCTTATCCTAATCCTAATTCTAACCCTTAACCTAATCCTAATCCTAATTCTAACCTAATCCTAATTCTAACCCTTAACCTAATCCTAATCCTAATTCTAACCTAATCCTAATTCTAACCTAATCCTAATTCTAACCCTTAACCTAATCCTAATTCTAACCCTTAACCTAATCCTAATCCTAATTCTAACCCTTAACCTAATCCTAATCCTAATACTAACCTAATCCTAATTCTAACCTAATCCTAATTCTAACCCTTAACCTAATCCTAATCCTAATTCTAACCTAATCCTAATTCTAACCCTTAACCTAATCCTAACCCTTAGAATTAGTGCTAACCCTAATTCTAACCTAATTCTATTTATTCTTACCGCTATTGCCTAAAATAGCCTTTTTTCCTTGTGGGGACTGGTCGAAATATCCTTGTTTCCATAAGGATAGTAAAACCAATACAAACAGAACATCACAGGGCCAGTACAGAACATCACAGGGCCAGAACAGAACATCACAGGGCCAGAACAGAACATCACAGGGCCAGTACAGAACATCACAGGGCCAGTACAGAACATCACAGGGCCAGTACAGAACATCACAGGGCCAGTACAGAACAGAACATCACAGGGCCAGTACAGAACAGAACATCACAGGGCCAGTACAGAACAGAACATCACAGGGCCAGTACAGAACAGAACAGAACATCACAGGGCCAGTACAGAACAGAACAGAACAGGGCCAGTACAGAACAGAACAGAACATCACAGGGCCAGTACAGAACAGAACAGAACATCACAGGGCCAGTACAGAACAGAACAGAACATCACAGGGCCAGTACAGAACAGAACATCACAGGGCCAGTACAGAACAGAACATGCGTGGGTATCAGAACTGTCAGAACTAACCTTATGGTGGCAGATAGTTGAATCTCACCTCCCTCTCTTCTCATTCTCTGTTGCTATCTCTATATCTCATTCTTTCTCTCCCTCCCTCTCTCTCAGTCTTCTTCTTCTTCTTCTTCTCTATTCTTCCCTGTTTCTCTCTCTGTCACTGTCTGTCTCTCTGTTGCTGTCTGTCTGTCGCTCGCTGTCACTTTCTCTGTCGCTGTCTCTCGAACAGGCAGGGAGAGGGGCAAGGGAGATGGGGAGACTGACAGGAGAGACAGGGAGACTGACAGGAGAGACAGGGAGACTGACAGGAGAGACAGAGAGACTGACAGGAGAGACAGAGAGACTGACAGGAGAGACAGAGAGACTGACAGGAGAGACAGAGAGACTGACAGGAGAGACAGGGAGACTGACAGGAGAGACAGAGAGACAGACAGGAGAGACAGGGAGACAGACAAGAGGCAGTGAGGCAGGCAGAGGGGGGAGTTGGTTGAGAGGTAGGCAGGGGGTCCGGAAGGGGTATAGGCATGTGGAAGTAATCTGTGTGTGTGTGTGTGTGTGTGTGTGTGTGTGTGTGTGTGTGTGTGTGTGTGTGTGTGTGTGTGTGTGTGTGTGTGTGTGTGTGTGTGTGTGTGTCTAGAGGTATGTGTTCAGTGCATTTTTCCACAATAGGTGGAAAATAGAAAAAGGTCCACAAATGGCGGTTCTGTTTACCGCTGAATGTTTGGGGTTAGTGTCTCTAATGCTTCTGATGAATGTTTGGGATTAGTCTCTCTAATGCTTCTGCTGAATGTTTGGGGCTAGTCTCTCTAATGCTTCTGCTGAATGTTTGGGATTAGTCTCTCTAATGCTTCTGCTGAATGTTTGGGATTAGTCTCTCTAATGCTTCTGCTGAATGTTTGGGATTAGTCTCTCTAATGCTTCAGATGAATGTTTGGGATTAGTCTCTCTAATGCTTCTGCTGAATGTTTGGGCTAGTGTCTCTAATGCTTCTGCTGAATGTTTGGGATTAGTCTCTCTAATGTTTCTGCTGAATGTTTGGGATTAGTCTCTCTAATGCTTCTGCTGAATGTTTGGGATTAGTCTCTCTAATGCTTCTGATGAATGTTTGGGATTAGTCTCTCTAATCCTTCTGCTGAATGTTTGTGATTAGTCTCTCTAATGCTGGGATGTCTACTATCTGACAGACCTCAGGTGCTGAGAGGAGAGACAGGTGAGGGCCACAAGCCTTGTGGCAGTCTAAGTGGAGGAGGCTTTAGGGCCACAAGCCTTGTGGCAGTCTAAGTTGAGGAGGCTTTAGGGCCACAAGCCTTGTGGCAGTCTAAGTGGAGGAGGCTTTAGGTCCACAAGCGTTGTGGCAGTCTAAATTGAGGAGGCTTTAGGGCCACAAGCGTTGTGGCAGTCTAAATTGAGGAGGCTTTAGAGCCACAAGCCTTGTGGCAGTCTAAGTGGAGGAGCTTTAGGGCCACAAGTGTTTCCGGGTCAACTCACATGTCCACCCAATGTCCTCCCGAGACTTCAGAATCTAACCTCTCTCTCTCTCCTCCCGTAAATATTGTATCTATCTCCCCTGCACATATTTCTCTCTCTCTCTCCTCCCTCGCTCGTCCTGTAAATATTGTATTTATCTCCCCTGCACATATTTCTCTCTCTCTTTGTTCATATCTTTCTTCCTACACACGCTCTTTACTGTCCTGTCCACTCACCCCCTCTTTACATCACTGCTACTCTCTCATCTATGTATAGTCACTTTAATAACTCTACCTACATGTACATACTACCTCAACTAACCGGTGGCCCCGCACATTGACTCTGTACTGGTACACCCTGTATATAGCCTCCACATTGACTCTGTACCGGTACCCCTGTATATAGCCTCCACATTGACTCTGTACCATAATACCCTGTATATAGCCTCCACATTGACTCTGTACTAGTACCCCCTGTATATAGCCTCCACATTGACTCTGTACCGGTACCCCCTGTATATAGCCTCCACATTGACTCTGTACCGGTACCCCTGTATATAGCCTCCACATTGACTCTGTACCGGTACCCCCTGTATATAGTCTCCACATTGACTCTGTACCGGTACCCCCTGTATATAGCCTCCACATTGACTCTGTACCGGTACCCCTGTATATAGTCTCCACATTGACTCTGTACTGGTACCCCCTGTATATAGTCTCCACATTGACTCTGTACTGGTACCCCCTGTATATAGCCTCCACATTGACTCTGTACCGTAACACCCTGTATATAGCCTCCACATTGACTCTGTACCGGTACCCCCTGTATATAGTCTCCACATTAACTCTGTACTGGTACCCCCTGTATATAGTCTCCACATTGACTCTGTACTGGTACCCCCTGTATATAGTCTCCACATTGACTCTGTACCGTAACACCCTGTATATAGCCTCCACATTGACTCTGTACCTGTACCCCCTGTATATAGCCTCCACATTGACACTGTACCATAACCCCCTGTATATAGCCTCCACATTGACTCTGTACCGTAACACCCTGTATATAGCCTCCACATTGACTCTGTACCGGTACCCCCTGTATAGATTCTCCACATTGACTCTGTACCGGTACCCCCTGTATATAGCCTCTACATTGACTCTGTACCATAACACCCTGTATATAGCCTCCACATTGACTCTGTACCGGTACCCCCCTGTATATAGCCTCCACATTGACTCTGTACCGGTACCCCCTGTATATAGTCTCCACATTGACTCTGTACTGGTACCCCCTGTATATAGTCTCCACATTGACTCTGTACCGTAACACCCTGTATATAGCCTCCACATTGACTCTGTACCGGTACCCCCTGTATATGGCCTCCACATTGACTCTGTACCGGTACCCCCTGTATATAGCCTCCACATTGACTCTGTACCATAACCCCCTGTATATAGCCTCCACATTGACTCTGTACCGGTACCCCCTGTATATAGCCTCCACATTGACTCTGTACTGTACCACCCTGTATATAGCCTCCACATTGACTCTGTACTGTACCACCCTGTATATAGCCTCCACATTGACTCTGTACCGTAACACCCTGTATATGGCCTCTACATTGACTCTGTACCGGTACCCCCTGTATATGGCCTCCACATTGACTCTGTACCGGTACCCCCTGTATATAGCCTCCACATTGACTCTGTACCATAACCCCCTGTATATAGCCTCCACATTGACTCTGTACCGGTACCCCCTGTATATAGCCTCCACATTGACTCTGTACTGTACCACCCTGTATATAGCCTCTACATTGACTCTGTACCGGTACCCCCTGTATATAGCCTCCACATTGACTCTGTACCGGTACCCCCTGTATATAGCCTCCACATTGACTCTGTACCGGTACCACCTGTATATAGCCTCTACATTGACTCTGTACCGGTACCCCCTGTATAGATTCTCCACATTGACTCTGTACCGGTACCCCCTGTATATAGCCTCTACATTGACTCTGTACCATAACACCCTGTATATAGCCTCCACATTGACTCTGTACCGGTACCCCCCTGTATATAGCCTCCACATTGACTCTGTACCAGTACCCCCTGTATATAGCCTCCACATTGACTCTGTACTGTACCACCCTGTATATAGCCTCCACATTGACTCTGTACCGTAACACCCTGTATATGGCCTCTACATTGACTCTGTACCGGTACCCCCTGTATATAGCCTCCACATTGACTCTGTACCGTAACACCCTGTATATAGCCTCCACATTGACTCTGTACCGGTACCCCCTGTATATAGCCTCCACATTGACTCTGTACCGGTACCCCCTGTATATAGCCTCCACATTGACTCTGTACCGGTACCCCCTGTATATAGCCTCCACATTGACTCTGTACCGGTACCCCCTGTATATAGCCCCCACATTGACTCTGTACCGGTACCCCCTGTATATAGCCTCCACATTGACTCTGTACCGGTACCCCCTGTATATAGCCTCCACATTGACTCTGTACCGGTACCCCTGTATATAGCCTCCACATTGACTCTGTACCGGTACCCCCTGTATATAGTCTCCACATTGACTCTGTACCGGTACCCCCTGTATATAGCCTCCACATTGACTCTGTACCGGTACCCCTGTATATAGTCTCCACATTGACTCTGTACTGGTACCCCCTGTATATAGTCTCCACATTGACTCTGTACTGGTACCCCCTGTATATAGCCTCCACATTGACTCTGTACCGTAACACCCTGTATATAGCCTCCACATTGACTCTGTACCGGTACCCCCTGTATATAGTCTCCACATTAACTCTGTACTGGTACCCCCTGTATATAGTCTCCACATTGACTCTGTACTGGTACCCCCTGTATATAGTCTCCACATTGACTCTGTACCGTAACACCCTGTATATAGCCTCCACATTGACTCTGTACCTGTACCCCCTGTATATAGCCTCCACATTGACACTGTACCATAACCCCCTGTATATAGCCTCCACATTGACTCTGTACCGTAACACCCTGTATATAGCCTCCACATTGACTCTGTACCGGTACCCCCTGTATAGATTCTCCACATTGACTCTGTACCGGTACCCCCTGTATATAGCCTCTACATTGACTCTGTACCATAACACCCTGTATATAGCCTCCACATTGACTCTGTACCGGTACCCCCCTGTATATAGCCTCCACATTGACTCTGTACCGGTACCCCCTGTATATAGTCTCCACATTGACTCTGTACTGGTACCCCCTGTATATAGTCTCCACATTGACTCTGTACCGTAACACCCTGTATATAGCCTCCACATTGACTCTGTACCGGTACCCCCTGTATATGGCCTCCACATTGACTCTGTACCGGTACCCCCTGTATATAGCCTCCACATTGACTCTGTACCATAACCCCCTGTATATAGCCTCCACATTGACTCTGTACCGGTACCCCCTGTATATAGCCTCCACATTGACTCTGTACTGTACCACCCTGTATATAGCCTCCACATTGACTCTGTACTGTACCACCCTGTATATAGCCTCCACATTGACTCTGTACCGTAACACCCTGTATATGGCCTCTACATTGACTCTGTACCGGTACCCCCTGTATATGGCCTCCACATTGACTCTGTACCGGTACCCCCTGTATATAGCCTCCACATTGACTCTGTACCATAACCCCCTGTATATAGCCTCCACATTGACTCTGTACCGGTACCCCCTGTATATAGCCTCCACATTGACTCTGTACTGTACCACCCTGTATATAGCCTCTACATTGACTCTGTACCGGTACCCCCTGTATATAGCCTCCACATTGACTCTGTACCGGTACCCCCTGTATATAGCCTCCACATTGACTCTGTACCGGTACCACCTGTATATAGCCTCTACATTGACTCTGTACCGGTACCCCCTGTATAGATTCTCCACATTGACTCTGTACCGGTACCCCCTGTATATAGCCTCTACATTGACTCTGTACCATAACACCCTGTATATAGCCTCCACATTGACTCTGTACCGGTACCCCCCTGTATATAGCCTCCACATTGACTCTGTACCAGTACCCCCTGTATATAGCCTCCACATTGACTCTGTACTGTACCACCCTGTATATAGCCTCCACATTGACTCTGTACCGTAACACCCTGTATATGGCCTCTACATTGACTCTGTACCGGTACCCCCTGTATATAGCCTCCACATTGACTCTGTACCGTAACACCCTGTATATAGCCTCCACATTGACTCTGTACCGGTACCCCCTGTATATAGCCTCCACATTGACTCTGTACCGGTACCCCCTGTATATAGCCTCCACATTGACTCTGTACCGGTACCCCCTGTATATAGCCTCCACATTGACTCTGTACCGGTACCCCCTGTATATAGCCCCCACATTGACTCTGTACCGGTACCCCCTGTATATAGCCTCCACATTGACTCTGTACTGGTGCCCCCTGTATATAGCCCCCACATTGACTCTGTACCGGTACCCCCTGTATATAGCCTCCACATTGACTCTGTACTGGTACCCCCTGTATATAGCCTCCACATTGACTCTGTACCGGTACCCCCTGTATATAGTCTCCACATTGACTCTGTACCGGTACCCCCTGTATATAGCCTCCACATTGACTCTGTACCGGTACCCCTGTATATAGTCTCCACATTGACTCTGTACTGGTACCCCCTGTATATAGTCTCCACATTGACTCTGTACTGGTACCCCCTGTATATAGCCTCCACATTGACTCTGTACCGTAACACCCTGTATATAGCCTCCACATTGACTCTGTACCGGTACCCCCTGTATATAGTCTCCACATTAACTCTGTACTGGTACCCCCTGTATATAGTCTCCACATTGACTCTGTACTGGTACCCCCTGTATATAGTCTCCACATTGACTCTGTACCGTAACACCCTGTATATAGCCTCCACATTGACTCTGTACCTGTACCCCCTGTATATAGCCTCCACATTGACTCTGTACCATAACCCCCTGTATATAGCCTCCACATTGACTCTGTACCGTAACACCCTGTATATAGCCTCCACATTGACTCTGTACCGGTACCCCCTGTATATAGCCTCCACATTGACTCTGTACTGTACCACCCTGTATATAGCCTCCACATTGACTCTGTACCGTAATACCCTGTATATAACCTCCACATTGACTCTGTACCGGTACCCCCTGTATGAAGCCTCCACATTGACTCTGTACCGGTACCCCCTGTATATAGCCTCCACATTGACTCTGTACTGGTACCCCCTGTATATAGCCTCCACATTGACTCTGTACTGGTACCCCCTGTATATAGTCTCCACATTGACTCTGTACTGGTACCCCCTGTATATAGCCTCCACATTGACTCTGTACCGTAACACCCTGTATATAGCCTCCACATTGACTCTGTACCGGTACCCCCTGTATATAGTCTCCACATTAACTCTGTACTGGTACCCCCTGTATATAGTCTCCACATTGACTCTGTACTGGTACCCCCTGTATATAGTCTCCACATTGACTCTGTACCGTAACACCCTGTATATAGCCTCCACATTGACTCTGTACCTGTACCCCCTGTATATAGCCTCCACATTGACTCTGTACCATAACCCCCTGTATATAGCCTCCACATTGACTCTGTACCGGTACCCCCTGTATATAGCCTCCACATTGACTCTGTACTGTACCACCCTGTATATAGCCTCCACATTGACTCTGTACCGTAATACCCTGTATATAACCTCCACATTGACTCTGTACCGGTACCCCCTGTATGAAGCCTCCACATTGACTCTGTACCGGTACCCCCTGTATATAGCCTCCACATTGACTCTGTACTGGTACCCCCTGTATATAGCCTCCACATTGACTCTGTACTGGTGCCCCCTGTATATAGCCCCCACATTGACTCTGTACCGGTACCCCCTGTATATAGCCTCCACATTGACTCTGTACTGGTACCCCCTGTATATAGCCTCCACATTGACTCTGTACCGGTACCCCCTGTATATAGCCTCCACATTGACTCTGTACCGGCACCCCCTGTATATAGCCTCCACATCGACTCTGTACCGGTACCCCCTGTATATAGCCTCCACATTGACTCTGTACCGGTACCCCCTGTATATAGCCTCCACATTGACTCTGTACCATAACACCCTGTATATAGCCTCCACATTGACTCTGTACCGGTACCCCCTGTATATAGTCTCCACATTGACTCTGTACTGGTACCCCCTGTATATAGTCTCCACATTGACTCTGTACCGTAACACCCTGTATATAGCCTCCACATTGACTCTGTACCGGTACCCCCTGTATATGGCCTCCACATTGACTCTGTACCGGTACCCCCTGTATATAGCCTCCACATTGACTCTGTACCATAACCCCCTGTATATAGCCTCCACATTGACTCTGTACCGGTACCCCCTGTATATAGCCTCCACATTGACTCTGTACTGGTACCCCCTGTATATAGCCTCCACATTGACTCTGTACCGGTACCCCCTGTATATAGCCTCCACATTGACTCTGTACCGGTACCCCCTGTATATAGCCTCCACATTGACTCTGTACCGGCACCCCCTGTATATAGCCTCCACATTGACTCTGTACCGGTACCCCCTGTATATAGCCTCCACATTGACTCTGTACCGGTACCCCCTGTATATAGCCTCCACATTGACTCTGTACCGGTACCCCCTGTATATAGCCTCCACATTGACTCTGTACCGTAATACCCTGTATATAGCCTCCACATTGACTCTGTACCGTAATACCCTGTATATAGCCTCCACATTGACTCTGTACCGTAATACCCTGTATATAGCCTCCACATTGACTCTGTACTGGTGCCCCCTGTATATAGCCCCCACATTGACTCTGTACCGGTACCCCCTGTATATAGCCTCCACATTGACTCTGTACTGGTACCCCCTGTATATAGCCTCCACATTGACTCTGTACCGGTACCCCCTGTATATAGCCTCCACATTGACTCTGTACCGGCACCCCCTGTATATAGCCTCCACATCGACTCTGTACCGGTACCCCCTGTATATAGCCTCCACATTGACTCTGTACCGGTACCCCCTGTATATAGCCTCCACATTGACTCTGTACCATAACACCCTGTATATAGCCTCCACATTGACTCTGTACCGGTACCCCCTGTATATAGTCTCCACATTGACTCTGTACTGGTACCCCCTGTATATAGTCTCCACATTGACTCTGTACCGTAACACCCTGTATATAGCCTCCACATTGACTCTGTACCGGTACCCCCTGTATATGGCCTCCACATTGACTCTGTACCGGTACCCCCTGTATATAGCCTCCACATTGACTCTGTACCATAACCCCCTGTATATAGCCTCCACATTGACTCTGTACCGGTACCCCCTGTATATAGCCTCCACATTGACTCTGTACTGGTACCCCCTGTATATAGCCTCCACATTGACTCTGTACCGGTACCCCCTGTATATAGCCTCCACATTGACTCTGTACCGGTACCCCCTGTATATAGCCTCCACATTGACTCTGTACCGGCACCCCCTGTATATAGCCTCCACATTGACTCTGTACCGGTACCCCCTGTATATAGCCTCCACATTGACTCTGTACCGGTACCCCCTGTATATAGCCTCCACATTGACTCTGTACCGGTACCCCCTGTATATAGCCTCCACATTGACTCTGTACCGTAATACCCTGTATATAGCCTCCACATTGACTCTGTACCGTAATACCCTGTATATAGCCTCCACATTGACTCTGTACCGTAATACCCTGTATATAGCCTCCACATTGACTCTGTACCGGTACCCCCTGTATATAGCCTCCACATTGACTCTGTACCGGTACCCCTGTATATAGCCTCCACATTGACTCTGTACCGTAACACCCTGTATATAGCCTCCACATTGACTCTGTACCGGTACCCCCTGTATATAGCCTCCACATTGACTCTGTACCGGTACCCCCTGTATATAGCCTCCACATTGACTCTGTACCGGTACCCCCTGTATATAGCCTCCACATTGACTCTGTACCGGTACCCCCTGTATATAGCCTCCACATTGACTCTGTACTGTAACACCCTGTATATAGCCTCCACATTGACTCTGTACTGTAACACCCTGTATATAGCCTCCACATTGACTCTGTACCGGTACCCCCTGTATATAGCCTCCACATTGACTCTGTACCGGTACCCCCTGTATATAGCCTCCACATTGACTCTGTACCGGTACCCCCTGTATATAGCCTCCACATTGACTCTGTACCGGTACCCCTGTATATAGTCTCCACATTGACTCTGTACTGGTACCCCCTGTATATAGTCTCCACATTGACTCTGTACTGGTACCCCCTGTATATAGCCTCCACATTGACTCTGTACCGGTACCCCCTGTATATAGCCTCCACATTGACTCTGTACCGGTACCCCCTGTATATAGCCTCCACATTGACTCTGTACCGTAATACCCTGTATATAGCCTCCACATTGACTCTGTACCGGTACCCCCTGTATATAGAGGTCTACTACACCTGTTGTATTCAGCATTTCACTGTGAGGTCTACTACACCTGTTGTATTCAGCATTTCACTGTGAGGTCTACTACACCTGTTGTATTCAGTATTTCATCTTAAGGTCTACTACACCTGTTGTATTCAGCATTTCACTGTGAGGTCTACTACACCTGTTGTATTCAGCATTTCACTGTAAGGTCTACTACACCTGTTGTATTCAGCATTTCACTGTGAGGTCTACTACACCTGTTGTATTCAGCATTTCACTGTAAGGTCTACTACACCTGTTGTATTTAGCATTTCACTGTGAGGTCTACTACACCTGTTGTGTTCAGCATTTCACTGTAAGGTCTACTACACCTGTTGTATTCAGCATTTCACTGTAAGGTCTACTACACCTGTTGTAATCAGCATTTCACTGTGAGGTCTACTACACCTGTTGTATTCAGCATTTCACTGTAAGGTCTACTACACCTGTTGTATTAAGCATTTCACTGTGAGGTCTACTACACCTGTTGTATTCAGCATTTCACTGTAAGGTCTACTACACCTGTTGTATTCAGCATTTCACTGTAAGGTCGACTACACCTGTTGTATTCAGCATTTCACTGTAAGGTCTGGGTGTGGATCCAGACAGTTTAACACAGGGTGTTCATGTGATGAGGCCGTGGGGACAGAGGTCCAAGACACAGTAATGTCAATCTTTTGTTGTTTTTAGCTTAAAAAGACAGATGCTTCCTGCAATGCATAAAGCTATGGATAATAATTGTCCATATTTTCACCAACAGAGAGATATCCTGTAATACAATATGCATTTACTATGACGTTGATATTTATTGCTGTGATGCTAGAGGTCTTCACAACAGGAAGAAGGATTAAATCGGCATGATCCTCTTTAATAGTTTCAGATTGGTTCACCACCATTAACCGATTTATCCCCTCAGAGTCCTATTGCTCTGCTGTGTGTGATGACACCAGAGAGAGATACAGGCTAGGTTACCCAAGGTAGAGACACTACAGCCCAGAGAGAGAGAGGCTAGGTTACCCAAGGTAGAGACACTACAGCCCAGAGAGACAGATACAGGCTAGGTTACCCAAGGTAGAGACACTACAGCCCAGAGAGACAGATACAGGCTAGGTTACCCAAGGTAGAGACACTACAGCCCAGAGAGACAGATACAGGCTAGGTTAGCCAAGGTAGAGACACTACAGCCCAGAGAGACAGATACAGGCTAGGTTACCCAAGGTAGAGACACTACAGCCCAGAGAGAGATACAGGCTAGGTTACCCAAGGTAGAGACACTACAGCCCAGAGAGAGACAGGCTAGGTTACCCAAGGTAGAGACACTACAGCCCAGAGAGACAGATACAGGCTAGGTTACCCAAGGTAGAGACACTACAGCCCAGAGAGACAGATACAGGCTAGGTTACCCAAGGTAGAGACACTACAGCCCAGAGAGACAGATACAGGCTAGGTTACCCAAGGTAGAGACACTACAGCCCAGAGAGACAGATACAGGCTAGGTTACCCAAGGTAGAGACACTACAGCCCAGAGAGACAGATACAGGCTAGGTTACCCAAGGTAGAGACACTACAGCCCAGACAGAGACAGGCTAGGTTACCCAAGGTAGAGACACTACAGCCCAGAGAGACAGATACAGGCTAGGTTACCCAAGGTAGAGACACTACAGCCCAGAGAGATACAGGCTAGGTTACCCAAGGTAGAGACACTACAGCCCAGAGAGACAGGCTAGGTTACCCAAGGTAGAGACACTACAGCCCAGAGAGAGATACAGGCTAGGTTACCCAAGGTAGAGACACTACAGCCCAGAGAGAGATACAGGCTAGGTTACCCAAGGTAGAGACACTACAGCCCAGAGAGAGATACAGGCTAGGTTACCCAAGGTAGAGACACTACAGCCCAGAGAGAGATACAGGCTAGGTTACCCAAGGTAGAGACACTACAGCCCAGAGAGACAGATACAGGCTAGGTTAGCCAAGGTAGAGACACTACAGCCCAGAGAGACAGATACAGGCTAGGTTACCCAAGGTAGAGACACTACAGCCCAGAGAGAGATACAGGCTAGGTTACCCAAGGTAGAGACACTACAGCCCAGAGAGAGACAGGCTAGGTTACCCAAGGTAGAGACACTACAGCCCAGAGAGACAGATACAGGCTAGGTTACCCAAGGTAGAGACACTACAGCCCAGAGAGACAGATACAGGCTAGGTTACCCAAGGTAGAGACACTACAGCCCAGAGAGACAGATACAGGCTAGGTTACCCAAGGTAGAGACACTACAGCCCAGAGAGACAGATACAGGCTAGGTTACCCAAGGTAGAGACACTACAGCCCAGAGAGACAGATACAGGCTAGGTTACCCAAGGTAGAGACACTACAGCCCAGACAGAGACAGGCTAGGTTACCCAAGGTAGAGACACTACAGCCCAGAGAGACAGATACAGGCTAGGTTACCCAAGGTAGAGACACTACAGCCCAGAGAGATACAGGCTAGGTTACCCAAGGTAGAGACACTACAGCCCAGAGAGACAGGCTAGGTTACCCAAGGTAGAGACACTACAGCCCAGAGAGAGATACAGGCTAGGTTACCCAAGGTAGAGACACTACAGCCCAGAGAGAGATACAGGCTAGGTTACCCAAGGTAGAGACACTACAGCCCAGAGAGAGATACAGGCTAGGTTACCCAAGGTAGAGACACTACAGCCCAGAGAGAGATACAGGCTAGGTTACCCAAGGTAGAGACACTACAGCCCAGAGAGATACAGGCTAGGTTACCCAAGGTAGAGACACTACAGCCCAGAGAGAGACAGAGACAGGCTAGGTTACCCAAGGTAGAGACACTACAGCCCAGAGAGATACAGGCTAGGTTACCCAAGGTAGAGACACTACAGCCCAGAGAGATACAGGCTAGGTTACCCAAGGTAGAGACACTACAGCCCAGAGAGATACAGGCTAGGTTACCCAAGGTAGAGACACTACAGCCCAGAGGGAGACAGGCTAGGTTACCCAAGGTAGAGACACTACAGCCCAGAGAGACAGATACAGGCTAGGTTACCCAAGGTAGAGACACTACAGCCCAGAGAGGGACAGGCTAGGTTACCCAAGGTAGAGACACTACAGCCCAGATGGAGACAGGCTAGGTTACCCAAGGTAGAGACACTACAGCCCAGAGAGAGAGACAGGCTAGGTTACCCAAGGTAGAGACACTACAGCCCAGAGAGGGACAGGCTAGGTTACCCAAGGTAGAGACACTACAGCCCAGAGGGAGACAGGCTAGGTTACCCAAGGTAGAGACACTACAGCCCAGAGAGACAGATACAGGCTAGGTTACCCAAGGTAGAGACACTACAGCCCAGAGAGATACAGGCTAGGTTACCCAAGGTAGAGACACTACAGCCCAGAGAGACAGATACAGGCTAGGTTACCCAAGGTAGAGACACTACAGCCCAGAGAGACAGATACAGGCTAGGTTACCCAAGGTAGAGACACTACAGCCCAGAGAGACAGATACAGGCTAGGTTACCCAAGGTAGAGACACTACAGCCCAGAGAGACAGATACAGGCTAGGTTACCCAAGGTAGAGACACTACAGCCCAGAGAGACAGATACAGGCTAGGTTACCCAAGGTAGAGACACTACAGCCCAGAGAGGGACAGGCTAGGTTACCCAAGGTAGAGACACTACAGCCCAGAGAGGGACAGGCTAGGTTACCCAAGGTAGAGACACTACAGCCCAGAGAGAGATACAGAGACAGGCTAGGTTACCCAAGGTAGAGACACTACAGCCCAGAGAGATACAGGCTAGGTTACCCAAGGTAGAGACACTACAGCCCAGAGAGGGACAGGCTAGGTTACCCAAGGTAGAGACACTACAGCCCAGAGAGATACAGGCTAGGTTACCCAAGGTAGAGACACTACAGCCCAGAGAGGGACAGGCTAGGTTACCCAAGGTAGAGACACTACAGCCCAGAGAGGGACAGGCTAGGTTACCCAAGGTAGAGACACTACAGCCCAGAGAGACAGATACAGGCTAGGTTACCCAAGGTAGAGACACTACAGCCCAGAGATATACAGGCTAGGTTACCCAAGGTAGAGACACTACAGCCCAGAGAGAGAGACAGGCTAGGTTACCCAAGGTAGAGACACTACAGCCCAGAGAGACAGATACAGGCTAGGTTACCCAAGGTAGAGACACTACAGCCCAGAGAGAGAGACAGGCTAGGCTACCCAAGGTAGAGACACTACAGCCCAGAGAGGGACAGGCTAGGTTACCCAAGGTAGAGACACTACAGCCCAGAGAGGGACAGGCTAGGTTACCCAAGGTAGAGACACTACAGCCCAGAGAGACAGGCTAGGTTACCCAAGGTAGAGACACTACAGCCCAGAGAGACAGATACAGGCTAGGTTACCCAAGGTAGAGACACTACAGCCCAGAGAGGGACAGGCTAGGTTACCCAAGGTAGAGACACTACAGCCCAGAGAGACAGGCTAGGTTACCCAAGGTAGAGACACTACAGCCCAGAGAGACAGATACAGGCTAGGTTACCCAAGGTAGAGACACTACAGCCCAGAGAGAGAGACAGGCTAGGTTACCCAAGGTAGAGACACTACAGCCCAGAGAGACAGATACAGGCTAGGTTACCCAAGGTAGAGACACTACAGCCCAGAGAGGGACAGGCTAGGTTACCCAAGGTAGAGACACTACAGCCCAGAGAGAGAGACAGGCTAGGTTACCCAAGGTAGAGACACTACAGCCCAGAGAGACAGATACAGGCTAGGTTACCCAAGGTAGAGACACTACAGCCCAGAGAGACAGATACAGGCTAGGTTACCCAAGGTAGAGACACTACAGCCCAGAGAGACAGATACAGGCTAGGTTACCCAAGGTAGAGACACTACAGCCCAGAGAGATACAGAGACAGGCTAGGTTACCCAAGGTAGAGACACTACAGCCCAGAGAGACAGATACAGGCTAGGTTAGCCAAGGTAGAGACACTACAGCCCAGAGAGACAGATACAGGCTAGGTTACCCAAGGTAGAGACACTACAGCCCAGAGAGAGATACAGGCTAGGTTACCCAAGGTAGAGACACTACAGCCCAGAGAGAGACAGGCTAGGTTACCCAAGGTAGAGACACTACAGCCCAGAGAGACAGATACAGGCTAGGTTACCCAAGGTAGAGACACTACAGCCCAGAGAGACAGATACAGGCTAGGTTACCCAAGGTAGAGACACTACAGCCCAGAGAGACAGATACAGGCTAGGTTACCCAAGGTAGAGACACTACAGCCCAGAGAGACAGATACAGGCTAGGTTACCCAAGGTAGAGACACTACAGCCCAGAGAGACAGATACAGGCTAGGTTACCCAAGGTAGAGACACTACAGCCCAGACAGAGACAGGCTAGGTTACCCAAGGTAGAGACACTACAGCCCAGAGAGACAGATACAGGCTAGGTTACCCAAGGTAGAGACACTACAGCCCAGAGAGATACAGGCTAGGTTACCCAAGGTAGAGACACTACAGCCCAGAGAGACAGGCTAGGTTACCCAAGGTAGAGACACTACAGCCCAGAGAGAGATACAGGCTAGGTTACCCAAGGTAGAGACACTACAGCCCAGAGAGAGATACAGGCTAGGTTACCCAAGGTAGAGACACTACAGCCCAGAGAGAGATACAGGCTAGGTTACCCAAGGTAGAGACACTACAGCCCAGAGAGAGATACAGGCTAGGTTACCCAAGGTAGAGACACTACAGCCCAGAGAGATACAGGCTAGGTTACCCAAGGTAGAGACACTACAGCCCAGAGAGAGACAGAGACAGGCTAGGTTACCCAAGGTAGAGACACTACAGCCCAGAGAGATACAGGCTAGGTTACCCAAGGTAGAGACACTACAGCCCAGAGAGATACAGGCTAGGTTACCCAAGGTAGAGACACTACAGCCCAGAGAGATACAGGCTAGGTTACCCAAGGTAGAGACACTACAGCCCAGAGGGAGACAGGCTAGGTTACCCAAGGTAGAGACACTACAGCCCAGAGAGACAGATACAGGCTAGGTTACCCAAGGTAGAGACACTACAGCCCAGAGAGGGACAGGCTAGGTTACCCAAGGTAGAGACACTACAGCCCAGATGGAGACAGGCTAGGTTACCCAAGGTAGAGACACTACAGCCCAGAGAGAGAGACAGGCTAGGTTACCCAAGGTAGAGACACTACAGCCCAGAGAGGGACAGGCTAGGTTACCCAAGGTAGAGACACTACAGCCCAGAGGGAGACAGGCTAGGTTACCCAAGGTAGAGACACTACAGCCCAGAGAGACAGATACAGGCTAGGTTACCCAAGGTAGAGACACTACAGCCCAGAGAGATACAGGCTAGGTTACCCAAGGTAGAGACACTACAGCCCAGAGAGACAGATACAGGCTAGGTTACCCAAGGTAGAGACACTACAGCCCAGAGAGACAGATACAGGCTAGGTTACCCAAGGTAGAGACACTACAGCCCAGAGAGACAGATACAGGCTAGGTTACCCAAGGTAGAGACACTACAGCCCAGAGAGACAGATACAGGCTAGGTTACCCAAGGTAGAGACACTACAGCCCAGAGAGACAGATACAGGCTAGGTTACCCAAGGTAGAGACACTACAGCCCAGAGAGGGACAGGCTAGGTTACCCAAGGTAGAGACACTACAGCCCAGAGAGGGACAGGCTAGGTTACCCAAGGTAGAGACACTACAGCCCAGAGAGAGATACAGAGACAGGCTAGGTTACCCAAGGTAGAGACACTACAGCCCAGAGAGATACAGGCTAGGTTACCCAAGGTAGAGACACTACAGCCCAGAGAGGGACAGGCTAGGTTACCCAAGGTAGAGACACTACAGCCCAGAGAGATACAGGCTAGGTTACCCAAGGTAGAGACACTACAGCCCAGAGAGGGACAGGCTAGGTTACCCAAGGTAGAGACACTACAGCCCAGAGAGGGACAGGCTAGGTTACCCAAGGTAGAGACACTACAGCCCAGAGAGACAGATACAGGCTAGGTTACCCAAGGTAGAGACACTACAGCCCAGAGATATACAGGCTAGGTTACCCAAGGTAGAGACACTACAGCCCAGAGAGAGAGACAGGCTAGGTTACCCAAGGTAGAGACACTACAGCCCAGAGAGACAGATACAGGCTAGGTTACCCAAGGTAGAGACACTACAGCCCAGAGAGAGAGACAGGCTAGGCTACCCAAGGTAGAGACACTACAGCCCAGAGAGGGACAGGCTAGGTTACCCAAGGTAGAGACACTACAGCCCAGAGAGGGACAGGCTAGGTTACCCAAGGTAGAGACACTACAGCCCAGAGAGACAGGCTAGGTTACCCAAGGTAGAGACACTACAGCCCAGAGAGACAGATACAGGCTAGGTTACCCAAGGTAGAGACACTACAGCCCAGAGAGGGACAGGCTAGGTTACCCAAGGTAGAGACACTACAGCCCAGAGAGACAGGCTAGGTTACCCAAGGTAGAGACACTACAGCCCAGAGAGACAGATACAGGCTAGGTTACCCAAGGTAGAGACACTACAGCCCAGAGAGAGAGACAGGCTAGGTTACCCAAGGTAGAGACACTACAGCCCAGAGAGACAGATACAGGCTAGGTTACCCAAGGTAGAGACACTACAGCCCAGAGAGGGACAGGCTAGGTTACCCAAGGTAGAGACACTACAGCCCAGAGAGAGAGACAGGCTAGGTTACCCAAGGTAGAGACACTACAGCCCAGAGAGACAGATACAGGCTAGGTTACCCAAGGTAGAGACACTACAGCCCAGAGAGACAGATACAGGCTAGGTTACCCAAGGTAGAGACACTACAGCCCAGAGAGACAGATACAGGCTAGGTTACCCAAGGTAGAGACACTACAGCCCAGAGAGATACAGAGACAGGCTAGGTTACCCAAGGTAGAGACACTACAGCCCAGAGAGGGACAGGCTAGGTTACCCAAGGTAGAGACACTACAGCCCAGAGAGGGACAGGCTAGGTTACCCAAGGTAGAGACACTACAGCCCAGAGAGAGACAGGCTAGGTTACCCAAGGTAGAGACACTACAGCCCAGAGAGACAGATACAGGCTAGGTTACCCAAGGTAGAGACACTACAGCCCAGAGAGATACAGATACAGGCTAGGTTACCCAAGGTAGAGACACTACAGCCCAGAGAGACAGATACAGGCTAGGTTACCCAAGGTAGAGACACTACAGCCCAGAGAGAGACAGATACAGGCTAGGTTACCCAAGGTAGAGACACTACAGCCCAGAGAGATACAGGCTAGGATACCCAAGGTAGAGACACTACAGCCCAGAGAGACAGATACAGGCTAGGTTACCCAAGGTAGAGACTCTACAGCCCAGAGAGACAGATACAGGCTAGGTTACCCAAGGAGAAGACAAAGTAGTAATTCCATGTGGCAGCATTAGCTAACAATTCATTGGACCAGCGCCGTTGCTGATCTGAATGAATTAGCATTGAAAACCCAAAGAGTGGTCAGGAAATCAAGAGGCTTTTAAATGAATTGAATGACACATGAACAGATATGCTATGTGTGTGCTGAGTAGTTGGCTGAAATTCACTACGACTGTGAAATTCACTGCGATATATTTTCCACTTTGATGGCAAATTTTCTGTACTGCTGACATTCACTTCCTGTTATTTCCACTCTAAATGCTTGTCGTATTGTTTAGAATTCTTGCTAATTATTACAAAGTTGTGGGATATTAGAATCCTCCTGCCTTAACCATCTTCAACCTAGAATATAGGTGGGTGTTAGACGTTGAAGGTGGATGGTGGAATCTGGCCCAGGCACGGGGAAAGGCCTCTGAGTACCTATTTATTTATTTATTTATTTTATTTTACCTTTATTTAACTAGGCAAGTCAGTTAAGAACAAATTCTTATTTTCAATGACGGCCTAGGAACAGTGGGTTAACTGCCTGTTCAGGGGCAGAACGACAGATTTGTACCTTGTCAGCTCGGGGGTTTGAACTTGCAACCTTCCGGTTACTAGTCCAACGCTCTAACCACTAGGCTACCTGCACACCTAGCTTAGGGGTTCTGAGGGGGTAGGGGTGCTGAGGGGGTAGTGGTGCTGAGGGGGTAGTGGTGCTGAGGGGGTACTCTATCAACAATAGGACATGCAATACCCTGTCTGTCAGTCTTACTTGATCAATAATAGGACATGCAATACCCTGTCTGTCAGTCTTACTCTGTAAATAATAGGACAGGTATTATTAAAGGAAACAATGGTACCCCTTGTGTGAACCCGCAACTAGAATTAGGGTCAGCTGCTGAGTGGTAAACACCATAGACAACGCTTAAAAACTGCTCTCACACACACACACACACACCCTTGTCTTACCGTGACGATGAGTCCCCTCTCCTGGAAGTATTTGACCAAGGGGATGGTGTTCTGTTTGAAGTTGGTGAGGCGGCGCTCTGTTGCATTGGGGTTGTCATCAGGACGACCCGTCGCCTCTGCTCGCTTCTCCAGGCGCTCCTTCAGGCGGTGGTTAGCACAGGACAGGAACACGACCAGGTCTGGAGTACAGATCTATTGGAAGAGATAAACATTATTATAATTGTTCAGACAGTGGTGTTATGTTCTCTAAAGACAAACAGACATTACGTCGCTGAACAGAAAAGGGAACAAACAAAGGAGTCACTTCGACAACAAAAAACGAATCAGAATGGGTTTTAAACGGTTTCTGAAAAACATCCATGGGGAATTCCCACTGAACGTTGGCAAAACAACTAGAAAAGGGTCCTAAAACATACCCATGGGGAATTCCCACTGAACGTTGGCAAAACAACTAGAAAAGGGTCCTAAAATATACCCATGGGGAATTCCCACTGAACGTTGGCAAAACAACTAGAAAAGGGTCCTAAAATATACCCATGGGGAATTCCCACTGAACGTTGGCAAAACAACTAGAAAAGGGTCCTAAAATATACCCATGGGGAATTCCCACTGAACGTTGGCAAAACAACTAGAAAAGGGTCCTAAAATATACCCATGGGGAATTCCCACTGAACGTTGGCAAAACAACTAGAAAAGGGTCCTAAAATATACCCATGGGGAATTCCCACTGAACATTGGCAAAACAACTAGAAAAGGGTCCTAAAATATACCCATGGGGAATTCCCACTGAAAGTTGGCAAAACAACTAGAAAAGGGAGACACCCGCATCATGGATGCCTACTAGATTTTCCTCAGAAACTACAAAATAAAAGGCGAAACCCAAACCAAGTTAGGATGAGGAGTTTACAAAGAATAGAGTAGAATAGAGAATAGAGAATACACTTAACAGGTAAAAACACCAGATGTAGGCTTTGTTTGGCTACCGAAAGTGGAAGAGCTAACGAGAGGCGGAAGAGCTAGCGAGAGGCGGAAGAGCTAGCGAGAGGCAGAAGAGCTTACGAGAGGCGGAAGGGCTAGCGAGAGGCGGAAGGGCTTACGAGAGGCGGAAGGGCTAGCGAGAGGTGGAAGGGCTAGCGAGAGGCGGAAGGGCTAGCGAGAGGCGGAAGAGCTAGCGAGAGGCGGAAGAGCTAGCGAGAGGCGGAAGGGCTTACGAGAGGCGGAAGGGCTAGCGAGAGGCGGAAGGGCTAGCGAGAGGTGGAAGAGCTAGCGAGAGGCGGAAGAGCTAGCGAGAGGCGGAAGAGCTAATGAGAGGCAGAAGAGCTAGCGAGAGGCGGAAGAGCTAATGAGAGGCAGAAGAGCTAGCGAGAGACAGAAGAGCTAACGAGAGGTGAAGCTCTCCCAGCATATACTCTCTCAACTCTATCAGAGTGTGGGGGCTGTGCTTTGGCAAAGTGGGTGGGGTTATATCCTTCCTGTTTGGCCCTGTCCGGGGGTGTCCTCGGATGGGGCCACAGTGTCTCCTGACCCCTCCTGTCTCAGCCTCCAGTATTTATGCTGCAGTAGTTTATGTGTCGGGGGGCTGGGGTCAGTTTGTTATATCTGGAGTACTTCTCCTGTCCTATTCGGTGTCCTGTGTGAATCTAAGTGTGCGTTCTCTAATTCTCTCCTTCTCTCTTTCTTTCTCTCTCTCGGAGGACCTGAGCCCTAGGACCATGCCCCAGGACTACCTGACATGATGACTCCTTGCTGTCCCCAGTTCACCTGGCCATGCTGCTGTTCCAGTTTCAACTGACCTGAGCCCTAGGACCATGCCCCAGGACTACCTGACATGATGACTCCTTGCTGTCCCCAGTCTACCTGGCCATGCTGCTGCTCCAGTTTCAACTTCCACCTGACTGTGCTGCTGCTCTAGTTTCAACTGTTCTGCCTTATTATTATTCGACCATGCTGGTCATTTATGAACATTGAACATCTTGACCATGTTCTGTTATAATCTCCACCCGGCACAGCCAGAAGAGGACTGGCCACCCCACATAGCCTGGTTCCTCTCTAGGTTTCTTCCTAGGTATTGGCCTTTCTAGGGAGTTTTTCCTAGCCACCGTGCTTCTCCACCTGCATTGCTTGCTGTTTGGGGTTTTAGGCTGGGTTTCTGTACAGCACTTTGAGATATCAGCTGATGTACGAAGGGCTATATAAATAAATTTGATTTGATTTGAGATGAACCCCATTCTGACTAAGGAGGTGACTCTCAGGGCCAGGTGATACTCATCATGACTAATGATATGACTCTCTGGGCCAGGTGAACCTCATCATGACTAATGATATGACTCTCTGGGCCAGGTCATACTCATCATGACTAATGATATGACTCTCTGGGCCAGGTGATACTCATCATGACTAATGATATGACTCTCTGGGCCAGGTAAACCTCATCATGACTAATGACATGACTCTCTGGGCCAGGTAATACTCATCATGACTAATGATATGACTCTCTGGGCCAGGTAAAACACATCCTGACTAACGAGATGACTCTCTGGGCCAGGTGTGACACATCCTGACTAACGAGATGACTCTCTGGGCCAGGTAAAACACATCCTGACAATCGAGGTGACTCTCAGGGCCAGGTGATACTCATCATGACTAATGATATGACTCTCTGGGCCAGGTGAACCTCATCATGACTAATGATATGACTCTCTGGGCCAGGTGATACTCATCATGACTAATGATATGACTCTCTGGGCCAGGTGATACTCATCATGACTAATGATATGACTCTCTGGGCCAGGTAAACCTCATCATGACTAATGATATGACTCTCTGGGCCAGGTGATACTCATCATGACTAATGATATGACTCTCTGGGCCAGGTAAAACACATCCTGACTAACGAGATGACTCTCTGGGCCAGGTGTGACACATCCTGACTAACGAGATGACTCTCTGGGCCAGGTAAAACACATCCTGACAATCGAGATGACTCTCTTGGCCAGGTGAAACACATCATGACTAACGAGATTACTCTCTGGGCCAGGTGTGACACATCCTGACTATCGAGATGACTCTCTTGGCCAGGTGAAACACATCATGACTAACGAGATTACTCTCTGGGCCAGGTGTCACACATCCTGACTAACGAGATGACTCTCTGGGCCAGGTGTCACACATCCTGACTAACGAGATGACTCTCTGGGCCAGGTGTGACACATCCTGACTAACGAGATGACTCTCTGGGCCAGGTCATACTCATCATGACTAATGATATGACTCTCTGGGCCAGGTGATACTCATCATGACTAATGATATGACTCTCTGGGCCAGGTAAACCTCATCATGACTAATGATATGACTCTCTGGGCCAGGTGATACTCATCATGACTAATGATATGACTCTCTGGGCCAGGTAAAACACATCCTGACTAACGAGATGACTCTCTGGGCCAGGTGTGACACATCCTGACTAACGAGATGACTCTCTGGGCCAGGTGTGACACATCCTTAGTACGAATGAAGTTATTTTTACCGAACGTCTTCCTTGTGCCCTAAACATCAAAGTCTCTATTTGTTTCCACAGCAACCAAACTTCAAGCTGACTGCCTTCATTTTCTCAGGGAGCTGAATTTAGTGGAGGCATATTGTGAGTTGACTGGAATAAAATCAAGTACTTAAAAATCAAATCCATTAGCTTGATTACTTGATGACTGACATTAGTTGGCTATTTTTATAAAGAATCCAATCTTTCACTTGAAGATAATTTGAAGGATTAATGGCCATTATCCAACTGAATTGCATAGATGCTTTTTTTCACACGCATCCCCCCCCCCCCCCCCCACACACACACCCCCCCACACCACACACACACACGCACCCCCCCACACCACACACACACACACCCATTAATCCTCCTTCAGTAGCATGTCCTGAATTAGTGACGCTTTTCGTCTGCCTGCCTGTCTGTCTGCCTATGTGTTTGTCTGTCCGTCTGTCTGTCTGTCTGTCTGTCTGTCTGGGGAATAAAGGAGAGGGGGAGAGGGATAGGGATAGAGAGGGAGGAGAGGGATGGAGAGGGAGGAGAGGAATAGAGAAATAGAGAGGGAGGAGAGGGATGGAGAGGGAGGAGTGGGATAGAGAGGGAGGAGAGGGATGGAGAGGGAGGAGAGGGATGGAGAGGGAGGAGAGGGATAGAGAGGGAGGAGAGGGATGAGAGGGATGGAGAGGGATAGAGAGGGAGGAGAGGGATGGAGAGGGAGGAGAAGGATGGAGAGAGAGGAGAGGGATAGAGAGGGATAGAGAGGGAGGAGAGGGATGGAGAGGGAGGAGAAGGATGGAGAGGGAGGAGAGGGATGGATAGGGATGGAGAGGGATGGAGAGGGAGGAGAGGGATGGATAGGGATGGAGAGGGATGGAGAGGGAGGAGAGGAAAGGAGGGACCCAGGGGGTCTGTGAGGGTGAAGGTCTGTCTGTTCTAAAATAAGGTGCGTTGAGCCCCGGAGGGCGCAAGCCAAAGGGCTGTTGTGATGTTTGAAAGGGCATCACAGTGAGAGCATCGCAGGGTGCTGCAGAGGAATGGACAACACACAGACATATTATCTTCTATCTGGTCTCTACTGCACGACTCAACCTGAGACCGCCTCTTCTATACACTTGACCTTCCATCATTTATGATCCTTATTCACTACCCTTAATCATTACCTTTATACATTACCCTTATTTACCACCCTTAATCATTACCTTTATAGATTACCATTAAACATTACCCTTATACATTACCCTTATTTACCGCCCTTAATCATTACCTTAATAGATTACCCTTAATCATTACATTTATACATTACCCTTATGTACTACCCTTAATCATTACCTTTATACATTACCCTTATGTACTACCCTTAATCATTACCTTTATACATTACCCTTATTTACTACCCTTAATCATTACGTTTATACATTACCCTTATTTACTACCCCTAAACATTACCGTTATTTATTACCCTTATTAATTACCCTATTCATTAATCATATGTATTACCCTTAAACATTATCCGTATTCATTAGCCAAAATTATTACCGATATTAAGATGACCCTTATACATTACCCTTGTTTACTACCCTTAATCATTACCTTTATACATTACCATTATGTACTACCCTTAATCATTACCTGTATACATTACCCTCGTTTACTACCCTTATGCATTACCTTTATACATTACCCTTGTTTACTACCCTTAATCATTACCTTTATACATTGCCCGTATGTACCACCCTTAATCATTACCTTTATACATTACCTGTGTTTACTACCCTTAATCATTACCTTTATACATTACCCTTATTTACGACCCTTAATCATTACCGTTATACATTACCCTTATTCACTACCTTTAATCATCACCTTTATACATTACCCTTGTTTACTACCCTTAATCATTACCTTTATACATTACCCTTATTTACTACCCTTAATCGTCACCTTTATACATTACCCTTGTTTACTACCCTTAATCATTACCTTTATACATTACCCTTATTTACTACCCTTAATCATTACCTTTATACATTACCCTTATTTACTACCCTTAATCATTACCCTTATACATTACCCGTATTTACTACCCTTAATCATTACATTTATACATTACCCTTGTTTACTACCCTTAATAATTACCTTTATACATTACCCTTATTTACTACCCTTAATCGTTACATTTATACATTACCCTTGTTTAATACCCTTAATCATTACCTTTATACATTACCCTTATTTACTACCCTCAATCATTACATTTATACATTACCCTTATTTACTACCCTTAATCATTACATTTATACATTACCCTTATTTACCACCCTTAATCATTACCTTTATACATTACCATTGTTTACTACCCTTAATCATTACCTTATACATTACCCTTATTTACTACCCTTAATCATTACATTTATACATTACCCTTGTTTACTACCCTTAATCATTACCTTATACATTACCCTTGTTTACCACCCTTAATCATTACCTTTATACATTACCCTTGTTTACTACCCTTAATCATTACCTTTATACATTACCCTTGTTTACTACCCTTAATCATTACATTTATACATTACCCTTGTTTACCACCCTTAATCATTACCGTTATACATTACCCTTGTTTACTACCCCTAAACATTACCCTTATTAATTACCCTATTCATTAATCATATGTATTACCCTTAAACATTATCCGTATTCATTAGCCAAAATTATTACCGATATTAAGATGACCCTTATACATTACCCTTGTTACTACCCTTAATCATTACCTTTATACATTACCCTTATGTGCTACCCTTAATCATTACCTTTATACATTACCCTTATTTACTACCCTTAATAATTACCTTTATACATTACCCTTATTTACTACCCTTAATCATTACATTATACATTACCCTTATTTACTACCCTTAATCATTACATTTATACATTACCCTTGTTTACTACCCTTAATCATTACCTTGTACATTACCTTTGTTTACCACCCGTAATCATTACCTTTATACATTACCCTTGTTTACTACCCCTGATCATTACCTTTATACATTACCCTTGTTTACTACCCTTAATCATTACCTTTATACATTACCCTTGTTTAATACCCTTAATCATTACCTTTATACATTACCCTTGTTTACTACCCTTAATCATTACCCTTGTTTACTGCCCTTAATCATTACCTTTATACATTACCCGTGTTTACTACCCGTAATCAGTACCTTTATACATTACCCTTGTTTACTACCCTCAATCATTACCTTCATACATTACCCTGGTTTACTACCCTTAATCATTACCTTTATACATTACCCTTGTTTACTACCCTTAATCATTACATTTATACATTACCCTTGTTTACTACCCGTAACCATTACCTTTATACATTACCCTTGTTTACTACCCTTAATCATTACCTTTATACATTGCCCTTGTTTACTACCCTTAATCATTACCTTTATACATTGCCCTTGTTTACTACCCTTAATCATTACATTTAAACATTACCCTTGTTTACTACCCTTAATCATTACCTTTATACATTGCCCTTGTTTACTACCCTTAATCATTACCTTTATACATTACCCTTATTTACTACCCATAATCATTACCTTAATCATTACCTTTATACATTACCCTTGTTTAAATACCCATAAGCTTCTTTATTTCCTGGATTTCTGTACATTTTCTTTGTCAATTTTTAGTCGGGGAGGAGAACAAGAACCCGATGGTGGAGATGGGAGAACCTTCCAGAAGGACAACCGTCTCTACAGCACTCCACCAATCAGGCCTTTATGGTAGAGTGGCCAGATGGAAGCCACTCCTCAGTAAAAGGCACATGACCACCCACTTGGAGTTTGCGAAAAGGCACCTAAAGGACTCTCAGACCATGAGAAACAAGATTTTCTGGTCTGATGAAACCAAGATTGAACTCTTTGGCCTGAATGCCAAGCGTCACGTCTGGAGGAAACATGGCACCATCCCTACGGTGAAGCATGGTGGTGGCAGCATCATGCTGTGGGGCTGTTTTTCAGCGGCAGGGACTGGGAGACTAGTCAGGATAGAGGGAAAGATGTACGGAGCAAAGTACAGAGAGATCCTTGATGAAAACCTGCTCAAGAGCCTCAGGACCTCAGACTGGGGTGAAGGTTCACCTTCCAACAGGACAACGACCCTAAGCACACAGCCAAGACAACGCAGGAGTGGCTTCGGGACAAGTCTCTGAATGTCCTTGAGTGGCCCACACAGAGCCCGGACTTGAACTCGATCAAACATCTCTAGAGAGACCTGAAAATAGCTGTATAGCGATGCTCCCCATCCAACCTGACAGAGCTTGAGACGATCTGCAGAGAAGAATGGGAGAAACTCCAGGTGTACCAAGCTTGTAGCGTCATACCCAAGAAGACTCGAGGCTGTAATCACTGCCAAAGGTGCTTCAACAAAGTACAGAGTAAAGAGTCTGAATGCTATAGTCTGAATGCTATAGTCTGAATGCTATAGTCTGAATGCTATAGTCTGAATGCTATAGTCTGAATGCTATAGTCTGAATGCTATAGTCTGAATGCTATAGTCTGAATGCTATAGTCTGAATGCTATAGTCTGAATGCTATAGTCTGAATGCTTGGTATGTCATTATGGGGGTATTGTGATGTCATTATGGGGGATTGTGATGTCATTATGGGGTATTGTGATGTCATTATGGGGTATTGTGATGTCATTATGGGGTATTGTGATGTCATTATGGGGTATTGTGATGTCATTATGGGGTATTGTGATGTCATTATGGGTATTGTGATGTCATTTATGGGGTATTGTGATGTCATTATGGGGTATTGTGATGTCATTATGGGTATTGTGATGTCATTATGGGGGTATTGTGATGTCATTATGGGTATTGTGATGCCATTATGGGATTGTTGATGTCATTATGGGGTATTGTGATGTCATTATGGGGGGTATTGTGATGTCATTATTGGGGTATTGTGATGTCATTATGGGGTATTGTGATGTCATTATGGGGTAGTGTGATGCCATTATGGGGTATTGTGATGCCCATTATGGGGGTATTGGGGGTGATGTCTATTAGGGGTCGTTGTGATGCCATTATGGGGTATGTGATTGCCATTAATGGGTATTGTGATGCCATTATGGGTATTGGATTCATATGGGGTATTTATTGTGATGCCATTATGGGGTATTGTGATGTCATTATGGGGTATTGTGATGCCATTATGGGGTATTGTGATGTCATTATGGGTATTGTGATGTCATTATGGGGTATTGTTATGTCATTATGGGGTATTGTGATGTCATTATGGGGTATTGTGATGTCATTATGGGTATTGTGATTGTCCATTATGGGGTATTGTGATGTCCTTATGGGGTATTGTGATGTCATTATGGGGTATTGTGATGTCATTATGGTGTATTGTGATGTCATTATGGGGTATTGTGATGTCATTATGGGGTATTGTGATGTCATTATGGGGTATTTGTGATGTCATTATGGGGTATTGTGAGTCATTATGGGGTATTGTGATGTCATTATGGGGTATTGTGATGTCATTATGGGGTATTGTGATGTCATTATGGTGTATTTGTGATGTCATTATGGGGTATTGTGATGTCATTATGGTGTATTGTGATGTCATTATGGGGTATTGTGATGTCATTATGGGGTAGTCATATGGGGGTATGTGATGTCATCTATGGGGTATGTGATGTCTATTATGGGGTATTGTTGATGTCATTATGGGGTATTGTGATGTCCATTATGGGTTATTTGTGCATGGTCATTATGGGGTACCTGTGATGTCATTATGGGTGATTGTTGATTGTCATTATGGGGTTATTGTGGATGCCATTATGGGTTATTGTGATGCCATTATGGGGTATCTGTATGTGATGTCATTATGGGTATTGTGATGTCATTTATGGGGTAATTGTGATGTCAATTATGGGTATTGTGATGTCAATTATGCGGGTTATTGTGATGTCATTAGTGGGGTATTGTGATGTCATTATGGGTATTGTGATGTCATTATGGGGTATTGTGATGTCATTATGGGTATTGTGATGTCATTATGGGTGTATTGTGATTGTCATTATGGGGTATTGTGTGAGGTCATTATGGGGTATGTGATGTCATTATGGGTGATTGTGATGTCATTATGGGGTATTGTGATGTTCATTATGGGGTATTGTGATGCCATTATGGGGTATTGTGATGCCCCATTATGGGGTATTGTGATGCCATTATGGGTATTGTGATGCCATTATGGGTATTGTGATGTCATTATGGGGTATTGTGATGTTCATTATGGGGTATTGTGATGCCATTATGGGGTATTGTGATGCCATTATGGGGTATTGTGATGCCAGTATGGTGTATTGTGATGCCATTATGGGGTATTGTTGATGCCATTATGGGGTATTGTGATGCCATTATGGGTATTTGTGATGCCATTATGGGGTATTGTGATGCCATTATGGGGTATTGTGATGTCCATTATGGGGTAGTGTGAGGTCCATTATGGGTATGGTGATGCATATGGGTATTGTGATGCCATTATGGGGTAATTGTGATGTCATTATGGGTATTGTGATGTCATTATGGGGTATGTGATGTCATTATGGGGTATTGTGATGCCATATGGGGTATTGTGATGTCATTATGGGTATTGTGATGTCATTATGGGGTATTGTTGATGTCATTATGGGGTATTGTGATGTCATTATTGGGGTATTGTGATGCCATTATGGGGTATTGTGATGTGGATGTCATTATGGTATTGTGATGTCATTATGGGGTATTGTGATGCCATTAGGGGTATTGTGATGTCATTATGGGGTATTGTGATGTCATTATGGGGTATTGTGATGCCATTATGGGGTATTGTGATGTCTTATGGGGTATTGTGTGTCATTATGGGGTATTGTATGTCATTATGGGGTATTGTGATGCCATTATGGGGTATTGTGATGTCATTATGGGGTATTGTGATGTCATTATGGTCTTGTGATGTCATTATGGGTATTGTGATGTCATATGGGGATTGTGATGTCATTATGGGGTATTGTGATGCCATTATGGGGTATTTGATGTCATTATGGGGTATTGTGATGTCATATGGGTATTGTGATGTCATTATGGGGTATTGTGATGTCCCATTATGGGGTATTGTGATGCCATTAGTGGGTATTGTGATGTCATTATGGGGTATTGTGATGTATTATGGGGGTATTGTGGGTGATGTTCATTATGGGGTATTTGTGATGTCCATTATGGGTATTGTGATGTCATGATGGGGGTATTGTGATGTCATTATGGGGTATGTGATGTCCATTATGGGGTATTGTGATGTCAATTATGGGGTATTGTGATGTCATTATGGGGTATTTGTAGGTCATTATGGGGTATTGTGATGTCATATGGGGGTATTGTGATTGTCATATTTATGGGGTATTGTGATGTCATTATGTCGGGTATTGTGATGTCATTATGGGGTATTGTGATGTCATTATGGGGTATTGTGATGTCATTATGGGGTATTGTGATGTCATTATGGGGTATTGTGATGTCATTATGGGGTATTGTGATGTCATTATGGGGTATTGTGATGTCATTATGGGGTATTGTGATGTCATTATGGGGTATTGTGATGTCCATTATGGGGTATTGTGATGTCATTATGGGTATTGTGATGTCATTATGGGGTATTGTGATGTCATTATGGGGTATTGTGATGTCATTATTGGGTATTGTGATGTCATTATGGGGTATTGTGATGTCCATTATGGGGTATTGTGATGTCATTATGGGGTATTGTGATGTCATTATGGGGTATTGTGATGTCATTATGGGGTATTGTGATGTCATTATGGGGTATTGTGATGTCATTATGGGGTATTGTGATGTCATTATGGGGTATTGTGATGTCATTATGGGGTATGTGATGTCATTATGGGGTATTGTGATGTCATTATGGGGTATTGTGATGTCATTATGGGGTATTGTGATGTCATTATGGGGTATTGTGATGTCATTATGGGGTATTGTGATGCCATTATGGGTATTGTGATGTCATTATGGGGTATTGTGATGTCATTATGGGGTATTGTGATGTCATTATGGGGTATTGTGATGTCATTATGGGGTATTGTGATGTCATTATGGGGTATTGTGATGTCATTATGGGGTATTGTGATGCCATTATGGGGTATTGTGATGCCATTATGGGGTATTGTGATGTCCATTATGGGGTATTGTGATGTCATTATGGGGTATTGTGATGTCATTATGGGGTATTGTGATGCCATTATGGGGTATTGTGATGTCATTATGGGGTATTGTGATGTCATTATGGGGTATTGTGATGTCATTATGGGGTATTGTGATGCCATTATGGGGTATTGTGATGCCATTATGGGGTATTGTGATGCCATTATGGGGTATTGTGATGCCATTATGGGGTATTGTGATGTCATTATGGGGTATTGTGATGTCATTATGGGGTATTGTGATGTCATTATGGGGTATTGTGATGTCATTATGGGGTATTGTGATGCCATTATGGGGTATTGTGATGTCATTATGGGGTATTGTGATGTCATTATGGGTATTGTGATGCCATTATGGGGTATTGTGATGCCATTATGGGGTATTGTGATGTCATTATGGGGTATTGTGTGTAGATTGATGCGGGGAAAAAAACAATTCAATCCATTTTAGAATAAGGCTGTAATGTAACAAAATGTGGAAAAAGTCAAGGGGTCTGAATACTTTCTCAATGCACTGTGCTCCTAAAAACCAATGAAGAGATGGCAGGACTCTGTTCTATAGAACCATTGGCGTCGGTAATGGGGATCCTCATAAACCAATGAAGAGATGGCAGGACTCTGTTCTATAGAACCATTGGCGTCGGTAATGGGGATCCTCATAAACCAATGAAGAGATGGCAGGACTCTGTTCTATAGAACCATTGGCGTCGGTAATGGGATCCTCATAAATCAGGCAGGACTCTGTTCTATAGAACCATTGGCGTCGGGAATGGGGATCCTCATAAATCAGGCAGGACTCTGTTCTATAGAACCATTGGTGTCGGTATTGGGGATCCTCATAAACCAATGAAGAGATGGCAGGACTCTGTTCTATAGAACCATTGGCGTCGGTAATGGGATGCTCATAAATCAGATAGGGAGTAGGGTGCCATTTAGGACACAGATTATATTACTGTAGCCTAGCAGGCCTAGCCTTGATGCCCACTCCATCCCTCTTCATCTCTTTCCTAACGCCCACTCCATCCCTCTCCTAACGCCCACTCCATCCCTCTCTCCTAACGCCCACTCCATCCCTCTCTCCTAACGCCCACTCCATCCCTCTCTCCTAACGCCCACTCCATCCCTCTCTCCTAACGCCCACTCCATCCCTCTCTCCTAACGCCCACTCCATCCCTCTCTCCTAACGCCCACTCCATCCCTCTCTCCTAACGCCCACTCCATCCCTCTCTCCTAACGCCCACTCCATCCCTCTCTCCTAACGCCCACTCCATCCCTCTCTCCTAACGCCCACTCCATCCCTCTCTCCTAACGCCCACTCCATCCCCTCTCTCCTAACGCCCACTCCATCCCTCTATCCTAACGCCCACTCCATCCCTCTCTCCTAAAGCCCACTCCATCCCTCTCCTAACGTCCACTCCATCCATCTCTCCTAACGCCCACTCCATCCCTCTCTCCTAACGCCCACTCCATCCCTCTCTCCTAACGCCCACTCCATCCCTCTCTCCTAACGCCCACTCCATCCCTCTCTCCTAACGCCCACTCCATCCCTCTCTCCTAACGCCCACTCCATCCCTCTCTCCTAACGCCCACTCCATCCCTCTCTCCATCTCTCTCCTAACGCCCACTCCATCCCTCTTCATCTCTCTCCTAACGCCCACTCCATCCCTCTCTCCTAACGCCCACTCCATCCCTCTTTAACGCCCACTCCATCCCTCTCTCCTAACGCCCAACTCCATCCCTCTCTCCTAACGCCCACTCCATCCCTCTCTCCTAATGCCCACTCCATCCCTCTCTCCTAACGCCCACTCCATCCCTCTCTCCTAACGCCAACTCCATCCCTCTTCATCTCTTTCCTAACGCCCACTCATCCCCCTCTCCATCCTTCTCCTAACGCCCACTCCATCCCTCTCTCCTAACGCCCACTCCATCCCTCTCTCCATCCCTCTCCTAACGTTCCACTCCATCCCTCTCCTAACGTCCACTCCATCCCTCTCTCCTAACGCCCACTCCATCCCTCTCTCCTAACGCCCACTCCATCCCTCTCTCCATCCCTCTCTCCTAACGCCCACTCCATCCCTCTCTAACGCCCACTCCATCCCTCTCTCCATCTCTCTCCTAACGCCCACTCCATCCCTCTCTCCTAACGCCCACTCCATCCCTCTCTCCTAACGCCCACTCCATCCCTCTCTCCTAACGCCCACTCCATCCCTCTCTCCTAACGCCAACTCCATCCCTCTTCATCTCTTTCCTAACGCCCACTCCATCCCCCTCTCCATCCTTCTCCTAACGTCCACTCCATCCCTCTCTCCTAACGCCCACTCCATCCCTCTCTCCTAACGCCCACTCCATCCCTCTCTCCATCCCTCTCCTAACGTCCACTCCATCCCTCTCTCCTAACGCCCACTCCATCCCTCTCTCCATCCCTCTCTCCTAACGCCCACTCCATCCCTATCTCCTAACGCCCACTCCATCCCTCTCTCCTAACGCCCACTCCATCCCTCTCTCCTAACGCCCACTCCATCCCTCTCTCCTAACGCCCACTCCATCCCTCTTCATCTCTTTCCTAACGCCCACTCCATCCCCCTCTCCATCCTTCTCCTAACGTCCACTCCATCCCTATCTCCTAACGCCCACTCCATCCCCCTCTCCATCCTTCTCCTAACGTCCACTCCATCCCTCTCTCCATCCCTCTCTCCATCCCTCTCTCCTAACGCCCACTCCATCCCTCTCTCCTAACGCCCACTCCATCCCTCTCTCCATCTCTCTCCTAACGCCCACTCCATCCCTCTCTCCTAACGCCCACTCCATCCCTCTCTCCTAACGCCCACTCCATCCCTCTCTCCTAACGCCCACTCCATCCCTCTCTCCTAACGCCCACTCCATCCCTCTCTCCTAACGCCCACTCCATCCCCCTCTCCATCCTTCTCCTAACGTCCACTCCATCCCTCTCTCCTAACGCCCACTCCATCCCTCTCTCCTAACGCCCACTCCATCCCTCTCTCCATCCCTCTCCTAACGTCCACTCCATCCCTCTCTCCTAACGCCCACTCCATCCCTCTCTCCATCCCTCTCTCCTAACGCCCACTCCATCCCTATCTCCTAACGCCCACTCCATCCCTCTCTCCTAACGCCCACTCCATCCCTCTCTCCATCCCTCTCCTAACGTCCACTCCATCCCTCTCTCCTAACGCCCACTCCATCCCTCTCTCCATCCCTCTCTCCTAACGCCCACTCCATCCCTCTCTCCTAATGCCCACTCCATCCCTCTCTCCATCTCTCTCCTAACGCCCAATCCATCCCTTTCTCCTAACGCCCACTCCATCCCTCTCTCCATCCCTCTCTCCTAACGCCCACTCCATCCCTCTCTCCTAATGCCCACTCCATCCCTCTCTCCATCTCTCTCCTAACGCCCAATCCATCCCTTTCTCCTAACGCCCACTCCATCCCTCTCTCCTAACGCCCACTCCATCCCTCTCTCCTAACGTCCACTCCATCCCTCTCTCCTAACGCCCACTCCATCCCTCTTCATCTCTTTCCTAACGCCCACTCCATCCCCCTCTCCATCCTTCTCCTAACGTCCACTCCATCCCTCTCTCCTAACGCCCACTCCCTCCCTCTCTCCATCCCTCTCCTAACGTCCACTCCATCCCTCTCTCCTAACGCCCACTCCATCCCTCTCTCCTAACGCCCACTCCATCCCTCTCTCCATCCATCTCTCCTAACGCCCACTCCATCCCTCTCTCCTAACGCCCACTCCATCCCTCTCTCCTAACGCCCACTCCATCCCTCTCTCCTAACGCCCACTCCATCCCTCTCTCCTAACGTCCACTCCATCCCTCTCTCCTAACGCCCACTCCATCCCTCTCTCCTAACGCCCACTCCATCCCTCTCTCCTAACGCCCACTCCATCCCTCTCTCCTAATGCCAACTCCATCCCTCTTCATCTCTTTCCTAACGCCCACTCCATCCCTCTCTCCTAATGCCCACTCCATCCCTCTCTCCATCTCTCTCCTAACGCCCAATCCATCCCTTTCTCCTAACGCCCACTCCATCCCTCTCTCCTAACGCCCACTCCATCCCTCTCTCCTAACGTCCACTCCATCCCTCTCTCCTAACGCCCACTCCATCCCTCTTCATCTCTTTCCTAACGCCCACTCCATCCCCCTCTCCATCCTTCTCCTAACGTCCACTCCATCCCTCTCTCCTAACGCCCACTCCCTCCCTCTCTCCATCCCTCTCCTAACGTCCACTCCATCCCTCTCTCCTAACGCCCACTCCATCCCTCTCTCCTAACGCCCACTCCATCCCTCTCTCCATCCATCTCTCCTAACGCCCACTCCATCCCTCTCTCCTAACGCCCACTCCATCCCTCTCTCCTAACGCCCACTCCATCCCTCTCTCCTAACGCCCACTCCATCCCTCTCTCCTAACGTCCACTCCATCCCTCTCTCCTAACGCCCACTCCATCCCTCTCTCCTAACGCCCACTCCATCCCTCTCTCCTAACGCCCACTCCATCCCTCTCTCCTAATGCCAACTCCATCCCTCTTCATCTCTTTCCTAACGCCCACTCCATCCCTCTCTCCATCCCTCTCTTAACGTCCACTCCATCCCTCTCTCCTAACGCCCACTCCATCCCTCTCTCCTAACGCCTACTCCATCCCTCTCTCCTAACGCCTACTCCATCCCTCTCTCCTAACGCCCACTCCATCCCTCTCCTAACGCCCACTCCATCCCTCTCTCCTAACGCCCACTCCATCCCTCTCTCCTAACGCCCACTCCATCCCTCTCTCCTAACGCCCACTCCATCCCCCTCTCCATCCTTCTCCTAACGTCCACTCCATCCCTCTCTCCTAACGCCCACTCCCTCCCTCTCTCCATCCCTCTCCTAACGTCCACTCCATCCCTCTCTCCTAACGCCCACTCCATCCCTCTCTCCTAACGCCCACTCCATCCCTCTCTCCATCCATCTCTCCTAACGCCCACTCCATCCCTCTCTCCTAACGCCCACTCCATCCCTCTCTCCTAACGCCCACTCCATCCCTCTCTCCTAACGCCCACTCCATCCCTCTCTCCTAACGTCCACTCCATCCCTCTCTCCTAACGCCCACTCCATCCCTCTCTCCTAACGCCCACTCCATCCCTCTCTCCTAACGCCCACTCCATCCCTCTCTCCTAATGCCAACTCCATCCCTCTTCATCTCTTTCCTAACGCCCACTCCATCCCTCTCTCCTAATGCCCACTCCATCCCTCTCTCCATCTCTCTCCTAACGCCCAATCCATCCCTTTCTCCTAACGCCCACTCCATCCCTCTCTCCTAACGCCCACTCCATCCCTCTCTCCTAACGTCCACTCCATCCCTCTCTCCTAACGCCCACTCCATCCCTCTTCATCTCTTTCCTAACGCCCACTCCATCCCCCTCTCCATCCTTCTCCTAACGTCCACTCCATCCCTCTCTCCTAACGCCCACTCCCTCCCTCTCTCCATCCCTCTCCTAACGTCCACTCCATCCCTCTCTCCTAACGCCCACTCCATCCCTCTCTCCTAACGCCCACTCCATCCCTCTCTCCATCCATCTCTCCTAACGCCCACTCCATCCCTCTCTCCTAACGCCCACTCCATCCCTCTCTCCTAACGCCCACTCCATCCCTCTCTCCTAACGCCCACTCCATCCCTCTCTCCTAACGTCCACTCCATCCCTCTCTCCTAACGCCCACTCCATCCCTCTCTCCTAACGCCCACTCCATCCCTCTCTCCTAACGCCCACTCCATCCCTCTCTCCTAATGCCAACTCCATCCCTCTTCATCTCTTTCCTAACGCCCACTCCATCCCTCTCTCCATCCCTCTCTTAACGCCCACTCCATCCCTCTCTCCTAACGCCTACTCCATCCCTCTCTCCTAACGCCTACTCCATCCCTCTCTCCTAACGCCCACTCCATCCCTCTCCTAACGCCCACTCCATCCCTCTCTCCTAACGCCCACTCCATCCCTCTCTCCTAACGCCCACTCCATCCCTCTCTCCTAACGCCCACTCCATCCCTCTCTCCTAACGCCCACTCCATCCCTCTCTCCTAACGCCCACTCCATCCCTCTCTCCTAACGCCCACTCCATCCCACTCTCCTAACGCCCACTCCATCCCTCTCTCCTAACGCCCACTCCATCCCTCTCTCCTAACGCCCACTCCATCCCTCTCTCCTAACGCCCACTCCATCCCTCTCTCCTAACGCCCACTCCATCCCTCTCTCCTAACGCCCACTCCATCCCTCTCTCCTAACGCCCACTCCATCCCTCTCTCCTAACGCCCACTCCATCCCTCTCTCCTAACGCCCACTCCATCCCTCTCTCCATCCCTCTCTCCTAACGCCCACTCCATCCCTCTCTTCATCCCTCTCTCCTAACATCCACTCCATCCCTCTCTCCTAACACCCACTCCATCCCTCTCTCCATCTCTCTCCTAACACCCACTCCATCCCACTCCATCTCTCTCCTAACGCCCACTCCATCCCTCTCTCCATCTCTCTCCTAACACCCACTCCATCCCTCTCTCCTAACACCCACTCCATCCCTCTCTCCTAACGCCCACTCCATCCCTCTCTCCATCTCTCTCCTAACGCCCACTCCATCCCTCTATTTATCATTCAGGCATTTCAGTCCTCTTCGTCATTAAGCTGTAGAGAGACACAGATAACAACCAGTTGTCTTATCATTGTTATTATTATAATTAGGATGTTAAGCCCATTCCTACTTCTGAACCTGACCCTGTTCTGTCCTTACTGAACCTGTTCTGTTCCTACTGAACCTGTTCTGTTCTTACTGAACCTGTCCCTGTTCTATTCCTACTGAACCTATCCCTGTCAGGTTCTTACTGAACCTGTTCTGTTCCTACTGAACCTGTTCTGTTCTGTTCCTACTGAACCTGTCCCGTTCTGTTCCTACTGAACCTGTCCCTGTTCTGTTACTACTGAACCTGTCCCTGTTCTGTTACTACTGAACCTGTCCCTGTTCTGTTACTACTGAACCTGTCCCTGTTCTGTTCCTACTGAACCTGTCCCTGTTCTGTTCCTACTGAACCTGGCCCTGTTCTGTTACTACTGAACCTGTTCTGTTCCTCCTGAACCTGTTCCTGTTCTGTTACTACTGAACCTGTCCCTGTTCCGTTACTACTGAACCTGTTCTATTCCTACTTAACCTGTCCCTGTTCTGTTACTACTGAACCTGTCCCTGTTTTGTTCCTTCTGAACCTGTCCCTGTTCTGTTACTACTGAACCTGTCCCTGTTCTGTTACTACTGAACCTGTCCCTGTTCTGTTACTACTGAACCTGTCCCTGTTCTGTTACTACTGAACCTGTCCCTGTTCTGTTACTACTGAACCTGTCCCTGTTCTGTTACTACTGAACCTGTCCCTGCTCTGTTACTACCGAACCTGTGTCCTTACAGAACAATCGCTAAGACTCAACCACTGCCAGAGAGGAGTTTTGGTATTAATTGGTTGCTTAGACACAACGGTAAACATAACAGTGGACATTCGTTATCTTCTCCCCCTCTGTTCTCCTCCCCCTCTCCTGCATTAAACTCTACCTTGTCCTTAGGTTGCCCCAACAGTTGTCTAGATTTCACATCTCTGCCTCTCCTCTTCTAATCCTGGAAACCTAGAAACATGTGTGTGTGTGTGTGTGTGTGTGTGTGTGTGTGTGTGTGTGTGTGTGTATGTATGCCTGTGTGCGATTACAAGCAGATGTGCTAGATGTGAGATAAGGTGTGTTTGTGTATGTATACCTTTCTGTGATTGTCTGGATACAGAGTAAACAAGCTAGATCTAACCTGTTAGCAATGTATTCATTATCAATGTAGTGATTGAGGTGGAACAGCCAGAGTGGAGACCTCCAGAGTGGAGAACCAGCAACACCATGGTTACGTAACAGGTTCTCTCGCTGTGTCATTAAAAGCCCAGCTCTCTTGGCACTAACCTCTTGGATATAGGGGGCGCTATTAAAATTTTTGGATGAAAAACGTTCCCGTTTTAAACAAGATATTTTGTCACGAAAAGATGCTCGACTATGCATATAATTGACAGCTTTGGAAAGAAAACACCCTGACGTTTCCAAAACTGCAAAGATATTGTCTGTGAGTGCCACAGAACTGATGTTAGGGGGTAGTAGCATTGTGATTGATGGATGGATGGATTGATAGAAAAATAGATAGATAACTGGCATGTCAGTAACTGATACACTTCCTCAGAGATTAATCGTGCTCTGGTTGGCAGACACACACACACACAGATTTGTCCTGTTTAAAAAAAAAATATAGGATGTTAAATGACTAAACTTTAAACGTTTTACCAAAGTCCTATTCCACAGCAACAAAGTCAACAAAAGAAAGAACAAGCAGGAGGTATGTTTGTAAAATAAATTAATCAATGTACAGTTGAAGTCGGAAGTTTACATACTTAGGTTGGAGTCATTAAAACTCGTTTTTCAACCACTCCACAAATTTCTTGTTAACAAACTATAGTTTTAGCAAGTCGGTTAGGACATCTACTTTGTGCATGACACGAGTAATTTTTCCAACGATTGTTTACAGACAGATTATATAACTTATAAATCACTGTATCACATTTCCAGTGGGTCAGAAGTTTACATACACTAAGTTGACTTTGCCTTTAAACAGCTTGGAAAATTCCAGAAAATTATGTCATGGCTTTAGAAGCTTCTGATAGGCTAATTGACATAATTTGAGGTGCATTTGTAGATGTATTTCAAGGTCTACCTTCAAACTCAGTCAGTCTTTGCTTGACATCATGGGAAAATCAAAAGTAATCAGCCATGACCTCAGAAAACAAATTGTAGACCTCCACAAGTCTGGTTCATCCTTGGGAGCAATTTCCAAACACCTGAAGGTACCACATTTATCTGTACAAACAATAGTACGCAAGTATAAACACCATGGGACCATGCAGCCGTCATACCGCTCAGGAAGGAGACGCGTTCTGTCTCTTAGAGATGAACATACTTTGTGCAAATCAATCCCAGAACAACAGCAAATGACCTTGTGAAGATGCTGGAGGAAACAGGTACAAAAGTATCTATGTCCACAGTAAAATAAGTCGGATATTGGCACAACCTGAAAGGCCGCTCAGCAAGGAAGAAGACACTGCTCCAAAACCGCCATAAAAAAGCCAGATTACGGTTTGCAACTGCACATGGGGACAAAGGTCATACTTTTTGGAGAAATGTCCTCTGGTCTGATGAAACAAAAATAGAAGAGTTTGGACATAATGACCATCGTTAGGTTTGGAGGGAAAAGGGGGAGGCTTGCAAGCTGAAGAACACCATCCCAATCGTGAAGTACAGGGGTGGCAGAATCATGTTGTGGGGGTGCCTTGCTGCAGGAGGGACTGGTGCACACAAAATAAATGGCTTCATGAGGGAGGAAAATTATGTGGATATATTGAAGCAACATCTCAAGTCAGGAAGTTAAAGCTTGGTCGCAAATGGGTCTTCCAAATGGACAATGACTCCAAGCATACTTCCAAAGTTGTGGCAAAATGGCTTAAGGACAACAAAGTCAAGGTATTGGAGTGACCATCACAAAGCCCTGACCTCAATCCTATAGAACATTTGTGGGCAGAACTGAAAAAAGCGTGTGCGAGCAAGGAGGCCTACAAACCTGACTCAGTTACACCAGCTCTGTCAGGAGGAATGGGCCAAAATTCACCCAACTTATTGTGGGAAGCTTGTGGAAGGCTACCCGCAATGCTACCAAATACTAATTGAGTGTATGTAAACTTCTGACCCACTGGGAATGTGATGAAAGAAATAAAAGCTGAAATAAATCATTCTCTCAACTATTATTCTGACATTTCACATTCTTAAAATAAAGTGGTGATCCTAACTGACCTAAGACGGGGAATAGTTACTAGGATTAAATTTCAGGAATTGTGAAAAACTGAGTTTAAATGTAGTTGGCTAAGGTGTATGTAAACTTCAGACTTCAACTGGTCATTTTTTTGAAGTTGGTGTTTTAGCTCTAAAACAATTCTGGGTTACACATGTAGGGTTATTTTGATCCAGCCAGTTTGGTCACAAACAACCCATTGTTTTCTTTCAATTGGGTTATTGAGTTATGATTCACTGGGTCTAATCTGACTGGAGGTGTGGCTTAGCATGGGCGTGGCTTTTAGATCGATCTGAAAGCATGTTAAGGTTGAGCTCTGACACTTTTGTAGATTTAATAAAGTTTTACACAAGAGTATTCATTAAGTTCCTGTGCATATCCCAATGTTGGGATATTTATCAATTTGTTATAAAAATATATAAAAAATAATGTTATTAATTGTATATAAAAAATACAATGTGCAAAAAATATTAAAGGAAAATCAAAAATGTTCCATCAAAAGATGGACATGAGTAACATTTACTCTCATGGGTAGCCAAAAATATCTATCTTAAAAGCCACACCCTTAATGGATTACCCAAACATGGGTTAATTTAACCATCAGTTGGAGTTCTATTCACTTTCATAATGGGTTGACCCCGCAGGCTTTCAGAGAGGTCTGTTTATACACTGCAAGTGAAAATTACCCTTAAATATTTTAGCACATTACATATTTTAATAGACCATTAATAACAATATTATTTCCATATCATAAAGTGGTTACTATCCCTACATTTGGATACGCACGTTAACTTGTGTTATTAAAGCTACAAAATGTTCAGCGCTTAACCTTAACATGTGTTGACAGATGAACCACAATGACATTTACTCTCACGGGTGGCCAAAAACAACCATCTGAAAGCCAAGCCCCTACTAAAGCCACAACTCCAGTCTTCAGATCTGCCCAGGTGGCTCATAGTTCAATAACCCAACATGTGTTCTGTCCACTATTTACCCAGTGCTGGGGTTGTTTTTAACCCAGCTAATTTTCAGAGTGTAGCCAGCTAGATAGGCTTCCAATCTCCCGACCTCATAACTAGCTACCAAGCCATTTCACGCTATCAATCAAATTAGAGTAGCTTGTCTAACAATCTTAGCTGGCTTTAGAATAACAAGTGATAACTAAATGTACCGAATATGACTAACATTCCTTTCAATCTTTTACCCAGGTTTGAGCAAAGATGCTGAGAAGAATTGGTTTCTTTAATAAATAACCACCAGGATGAAACTGACAGCTCAAGAGGTATGCTGAGATATACAGACAAATACTTGGTTTAAGTGTATTCTGAGTATTTCTGACAACACATTTACATTTAGTAATTTTGGTCAGTTATCCCGACCAGCTTACAGTTCATTAGCATTCATCTTAAGATAGCTAGGTGGGGCAACCACTGGTTGCCTAGAAACCACCAGGAGAGGAGAAACCACTCCCCCTCCAATACAGCCACCGATTACCAAAACCAGAACAGTCACAAATTACCCTGCCCCTTGATCCTGGTTGATGTGTCCACTGGGAAGACAGGCAGCCCTTGAAGAAGATGGCCCTAGCTAGCTAGACAGTACTAGACCACAACAGATTAGGAAAGAAATTATACTTATCACTCCCAGAGATATCAGGAGCTGTCTAGCTATAGAATCACTCCCGGAGATATCAGGAGTCGCCTAGCTATAGAATCACTCCTGTAGATATCAGGAGTCGTCCAGCTATAGAATCACTCCTGTAGATATCAGGAGTCGTCCAGCTATAGAATCACTCCTGTAGATATCAGGAGTCGTCCAGCTATAGAATCACTCCTGTAGATAACAGGAGTCGTCCAGCTATAGAATCACTCCTGTAGATATCAGGAGTCGTCTAGCTATAGAATCACTCCTGGAGATAACAGGAGTCGTCTAGCTATAGAATCACTCCTGTAGATATCAGGAGTCGTCCAGCTATAGAATCACTCCTGTAGATATCAGGAGTCGTCCAGCTATAGAATCACTCCTGTAGATATCAGGAGTCGTCTAGCTATAGAATCACTCCTGGAGATAACAGGAGTCGTCTAGCTATAGAATCACTCCTGTAGATATCAGGATTCGTCCAGCTATAGAATCACTCCCGGAGATATCAGGAGTCGTCTAGCTATAGAATCACTCCCAGAGATAACAGGAGTCGTCTAGCTATAGAATCACTCCCAGAGATAACAGGAGTCGTCCAGCTATAGAATCACTCCTGTAGATATCAGGAGTCGTCCAGCTATAGAATCACTCCTGTAGATATCAGGAGTCGTCCAGCTATAGAATCACTCCTGTAGATAACAGGAGTCGTCCAGCTATAGAATCACTCCTGTAGATATCAGGAGTCGTCCAGCTATAGAATCACTCCTGTAGATAACAGGAGTCGTCCAGCTATAGAATGAAGCATAATATCATGATATGTGTGTATTAATGATGATGTCATTAACAGTGATAACAGCCTGTAGTGATATGTGTGTATTAATTATGATGTCATTAACAGTGATAACAGCCTGTAGTGATATGTGTGTATTAATGATGATGTCATTAACAGTGATAACAGCCTGTAGTGATATGTGGTATGAGCCAATATGCTGTAACGTGGAGGTAATATCTTAGGCATGTTAGTGCAGTATATTGAGAATGACTGAATGACACCCTCATTAAACTTCCAATTGAACAGGTAAAGAGGCTAGATAAGCTATACAGAAAAAGATACCTATTTTTTCTTTTTACATAGAATTAGGCATCATGATTATGTAGTTTGCAGGAAAACGCTGTTTCAGGTGTTTGAACGTAATTTGTGGCCCCTCTAAATATAATGAGTGTATGACGACCCTACACACACACACACACACACACACACACACACACACACGCATGCATGCACACACACACACGCATACACGCATGAACGCACGCACGCATGCACACACACACGCATGAACGCACGCAAGCATACACACACACACACACACACACACACACGCATGAACGCACACACACACGCATGAACACACATTCTGACATTTAATCCTAGTATAAATTCCTTGTTTTAGGTCAGTTAGGATCACCACTTTATTTTAAGAATGTGGAATGTCAGAATAATAGAAGAGAGAATGATTTATTTCAGCTTTTGTTTATTTCATCTCATTCCCCGTGGGTCAGAAGTTTACATACACTCAATTAGTATTTGGTAGCATTGCCTTTAAATTGTTTAACTTGGGTCAAATGTTTCATGTAGCCTTCCACAAGCTTCTCACAATAAGTTGGGTGAATTTTAGCCCATTCCTCCTGACAGAGCTGGTGTAACTGAGTCAGGTTTGTAGGCCTCCTTGTTCGCACTCGCTTTTTCAGTTCTGCCCACACATTTTCTATGGGATTGAGGTCAGGGCTTTGTGATGGCCACTCCAATACCTTGACTTTGTTGCCCTTAAGCCATTTTTCCACAACTTTGGAAGTATGCTTGGGGACGTTGTTGACAGACCCATTTGTGACCAACTTTTAACTTCTGACTGATGTCTTGAGATGTTGCTTCAATATATCCACATAAATGGCATCATGAGGTAGGAAAACTATTTAGTGAAGTGCACAGTCCCTCCTGCAGCAAAGCACCCCAACAACATGATGCTGCCACCCCTGTGCTTCACGGTTGGGATGGTGTTCTTCAGCTTGCAAGCCTCCCCCTTTTTACTCCAAACATAACGATGGTCATTATGGTGGTTTTGAAGCAGTGGCTTCTTCCTTGTTGAGCGGCCTTTCAGGTTATGTCGATATAGGACTCGTTTTACTGTGGATATAAATACTTTAGTACCTGCTTCCTCCAGCATCTTCACAAGGTCCTTTGCTGTTGTTCTGGGATTGATTTGCACTTTTCACACCAAAGTACATTCATCTCTAGGAGACAGAACGCGTCTCCTTCCTGAGCAGTATGACGGCTGCATCGTCCCATGGTGTTTATACTTGCGTACTATTGTTTGTACAGATGAACGCTGTACCTTCAGGCGTTTGGAAATTGCTCACAAGGGTGAACCAGACCTGCGGAGATCTACAATTTTGTCTGATTTAAAAAAAAATCCCATGATGTCAAGCAAAGAGGCACTGAGTTTGAAGGTAGGTCTTGAAATACATCCACAGGTGCACCTCAATTAGCCTATCAGAAGCTTCTAAAGCCATGACATCATTTTCTGAAATTTGCTGTTTAAAGGCACACTGTTTAAACTTAGTGTATGTAAACTTCTGACCCACTGGAATTGTGATTCAGTGAATTATAAGTGAAATAATCTGTCTGTAAACAATTGTTGGAAAAATTACTTGTTTTCATGCACAAAGTAGATGTCCTAACCGACTTGCCAAAACTATAGTTTGTTAGTGGAGTGGTTGAAAAACGAATTTTAATGACTCCAACCTAAGTGTATGTTTTAAAAAATATATATATTTACACTCACACACTCGCACCAACGTATGTTCATCTCTAGGAGGAGGAGGTGAAGGAGGAAGGAGGAGGAGGAAAAGGAGGAAGGAGTAGGAGGAGAAGGAGGAAGGTGTAGGTGGAGGTGGAGGGGGAGAAGGTGGAGGAGGTGAAGGGAGAGGAGGAGGTCAAGGTGAAGGAGGAGGAGGTGAAGGTGAAGGAGTAGGTGAAGGAGGAGTAGGAAGGAGGAGGAGGAAGATGTGAAGTAGGACAGGGGAGAACGACTCAGAGAACTGCAGGACCACATAACGGCAGATAACACCATATACCAAAGCGTCAACAGAGTGAGTCTCTCTGCTCTGTCTCGTCTACTGAAACAGAGTGAGTCTCTCTGCTCTGTCTCGTCTACTGAAACAGAGTGAGTCTCTCTGCACTGTCTCGTTTACTGAAACAGAGTGAGTCTCTCTGCTCTGTCTCGTCTACTGAAACAGAGTGAGTCTCTCTGCTCTGTCTCGTCTACTGAAACAGAGTGAGTCTCTCTGCACTGTCTCGTCTACTGAAACAGAGTGAGTCTCTCTGCACTGTCTCGTCTACTGAAACAGAGTGAGTCTCTCTGCACTGTCTCGTCTACTGAAACAGAGTGAGTCTCTCTGCACTGTCTCGTCTACTGAAACAGAGTGAGTCTCTCTGCACTGTCTCGTCTACTGAAACAGAGTGAGTCTCTCTGCACTGTCTCGTCTACTGAAACAGAGTGAGTCTCTCTGCACTGTCTCGTTTACTGAAACGCAATGGAATTAGGATGAAGCAGCTGTACAGAGTCCCTTTTTGGAAAGAAACTCAGACCGTGTAAAACAACTGAGATATGAATATGTGCAGGTAAGCTGTACTCTCCTATCATTGGTACTGGACCTGGAAGTGTTTGGTCCTACATCATGTTGACTGATCTCTGTCTGTTCCTACATCATGTTGACCCCCCCCTCATACACTCCGTTCTTGAAGGAGGAGGAGGAGAGGGAGGAAGGAGTGATCCCTGTCTGGTCCTACATCATGTTGACTGATCTCTGTCTGGTCCTACATCATGTTGACTGATCTCTGTCTGGTCCTACATCATGTTGACTGATCTCTGTCTGGTCCTACATCATGTTGACTGATCTCTGTCTGGTCCTACATCATGTTGACTGATCTCTGTCTGTTTCTACATCATGTTGCGCTACATTGTTTTGTCTCATCTCTTTCAGAGAGTCATGGAGCTAGAAGCAGACACAGTGCATCATGAGCTAATATATGTGGACAAGGAAGGTTTCAACCTGGCAAAAACCAAGAGACAAACGGCAGAAATATCACCGGACACCGTGACATCATCGATGCCCCGTGACAACGTGGTGGCAACATAACAATGTGTGCAGCTGTTAGTCAAAACGGCGTCCTTCACCATCATGCAATCCTAGGCCCATACAACACTGCACACATTATCACATTTCAGGACACGCTAATGATGACCAGGGGCCAGAGCAGCCCAGGTACAATGTTAGTTTCCACCGGGCTGCTGTGGTCCGCAATTGGTTCACAGGTCACCCACTTTTCATCGCACTCCGTTCTTGAATCCTATTGAAGATTTCTTCTCTGCATGGTGGAAGGTGTCTGATCGCCAGCTCCACCAACACCTTCTCCAGGCAATGGGGGAGGCTTGCGGAGACATGGATCAGAGGTCATGCCAGGCCTGGATACAGCACTCCAGGCGGTACTTCCCACGCTGCCTAGCTCAAGACGACCTCGCATGTGACGTGGATTAAGTCTTATGGCTAGGACCCACAAAGAAGGTTGAGATGTAGACACATTATCTTTCTGTTCAGTTTTTTTTTTTCAAGCACAAATATTTTTTGTTTTCTTTTATTTCGCTTTTGTTTTTCTGAGGAACGTTCTAGAACATATAGAACATTCTGAGAAAAAAGAAACACACAACCCTTTAGATACTTCATTAGACCTCACAGTCCATCTGTCCATCGATCTGCCATCCACTGGACCAGAGCCTTGGTACACACACACACACACACTCTGTCTACACCCAACACACTCCTCAGTAATACGTGTGAAATAAGGAAGGAGGAGGACACGATGAGGGAGAGGAGGAGAGGAGGAGAAGAAAAGAGAAGAGAAGAGGGGAGAGGGAGAGGAGAGGAAGTGGAGGAAGCAAAGATGGGAGGAGGAGGAGGAGGAGAGGGGTGAGATTGCACTCTTTGTTCACTGCTGAAGCAGCCAGACAGTGTCAGACTAATGACTCTGACTCCAACTATCGATTTTTGATAGGTAGCATTGGCTAGCACTAGCTGGTTATACCTGCGCCAACACTCCTATAGCTTATTCTCCATTTTCTTTTTAAATAATGAGCATGTTTACAGCACTTTTATTTCCATGACTGATTTAAAACTAATTTCCTCCAGCTTGTCCTTCTGCAGCAGACATTTAGTGAGCAATATGTTCAAATCACAATAAAAACACAGTGTGGAATCGCAATACAATGGCACCTAAGTATTGTCATAATATTGTATCGTTAGGTCCCTGGCAATTCACAGCCCAATCAACCTCCTTTAGTTTCTGTCTACAGTAACTAGACCATAAGAAGGTTTGTAGGGCTCTGAGGCTGAACAGATTGGTCATGCAATGGTTCGGTTTACCAGGACATTTACATATTGCCACTGGACTTGAACACAACAAGAACACAACAAGAAGGTTGATTGGAAATTATTTCTAATTAAGCAAACCAAAATGTCTCTACACCTACAACCCATCAGCACACAGCTCAAGCTATTCACAAAGTCAATACTTTGTAGAGCCACCTTTTGCAACAATTACAGCTGCAAGTATCTTGGGGTATGTCTCTATAAGCTTGGCACATCTAGCCACTGGGATTTTTTCCCATTCTTCAAGGCAAAACTGCTCCAGCTCCTTCAAGTTGGATGGGTTCTGCTGGTGTACAGCAATCTTTAAGTCATACCACAGATTCTCAATTGGATTGAGGTTTGTGCTTTGACTAGGCCATTCCAAGACATTTAAATGTTTTCCCCTTAAACCACTCGAGTGTTGCTTTAGCAGTATGCTTAGGGTCATTGTCTTGCTGGAAGGTGAACATCCGTCCCAATCTATAATCTCTGGAAGACTGAAACAGGTTTCCCTCAAGAATTTCCCTGTATTTAGTGGCATCCATCATCCCTTCAATTGTGACCAGTTTCCCAAACATCCTCACAACATGATGCTGCCACCAGCATGCTTCACTGTGGGGATGCTATTCTCGGGGTGATGAGAGGTGTTGGGTTTGCGCCAGACAACGTTTTCCTTAAAAAGCTCCATTTTAGACTCATCTGACCAGAGTACCTTCATCCATATGTTTGGGGAGTCTCCCACCTTTTGGTGAACACCACATGCCCTTTGGTGAACACCACATGCCCTTTGGCGAACAACAAATGCGTTTGCTTATTTCTTTCTTTAAGCAACAGCTTTTTTCTGGCCACTCTGCCGTAAAGCCCAGCTCTGTGGAGTGCACGGCTTAAAGTGGTCCTATGGACAGATACTCCAATCTCTGCTGTGGAGCTTTGCAGCTCCTTCAGGGTCACTTTGTTGCCTCTCTGATTAATGCCCCCCTTGCCTGGTCTGTGAGTTTTGGTGGGTGGCCCTCTCTTGGCAGGTTTGTTGTGGTGCCATATTCTTTCAATTTTTTAATAAGGGATTTAATGGTGCTCTGTGGGATGTTCAAAGTTTCTAATATGTTTTTATAACCCAACCCTGATCTGTACTTCTCAACAACTTTGTCCCTGGTCTGTTTGGAGAGCTCCTTGGTCTTCATAGTGCTGCTTGCTTGGTGGTGCCCCTTGCTTAGTGGTGTTGCAGACTCTGGGGCCTTTCAGAACAGGTGTATATATACTGAGATCATGTGACACTTCGATTGCACACCGGTGGACAACTACAAATATGTGGACAACTACAAATACCTAGGTGTCTGGTTAGACTGTAAACTCTCCTTCCAGACTCACATTAAGCATCTCCAATCCACAATAAAATCTAGAATCGGCTTCCTATTTCGCAACAAAGCTTTCTTCACTCATGCTGCCTAACATACCCTCGTAAAACTGATCATCCTACCGATCCTCGACTTCGGTGATGTCATCTATAAAATAGCCTCCAACACTCTACTCAACAAACTGGATGCAGTCTATCACAGTGCCATCCGTTTCGTCACCAAAGCCCCATATACTATCCACTACTGCTACCTGTACGCTCTTGTTTATTGGCCCTCACTTCATACTCGTCGCCAAACCCACTGCCTCCAGGTCATCTACAAGTCTCTGCTAGGTAAAGCCCCGCCTTATCTCAGCTCACTGGTCACCATAGCAGCACCCACCCGTAGCACGTGCTCCAGCAGGTATATCTCACTGGTCACCCCCAAAGCCAATTCCTCCCTTGGTCGTCTTTCCTTCCAGTTCTCTGCTGCCAATGACTGGAATGAACTGCAAAATCTCTGAAGCTGGAGACTCATATCTCCCTCACTAACTTTAAGAACCAGCTGTCAGAGCAGCTCACAGATCACTGCACCTGTACACAGCCCATCTGTAGACAGCCCACCTATCTATCTACCTCATCCCCATACTGTATTTATTTATCTTGCTCCTTTGCACCCCAGTATCTCTACTTGCACATTCATCTTCTGCCGATCTACCATTCCAGTGTTTAATTGCTATATTGTAATTACTTTGCCACCATGGCCTATTTATTTCCTTAACTTACCTCATTTGCACTCACTGTATATATACTTTTTGTTTTCTTTTGTGCTACTGTATTACTTAACTGTTCCAAGATGGCGTAGCAGTAAGTCGTCCTGTCGTGTCGTGTCCCTGTATATATCGTTTATTTTTCGTTTTTTACATATTTTTCTCCGCATATCTCTTTAAAAACATTTTGCTAAACCTAAGCTTCCAAATACTCTCCTGCAACCCGCCTCACCCAATGTAGCTATTTTTCCTAAAGTATTTATATTCACCTCGGAACCCCTCAACTGAAGCTAGCCAGCTAACCACCAGCTATGCTAGCGGTCTTCAGCTAACCGGTCATCAGCTAACCTTTAGTTCGGAAAGCTCTCGCCAGTTCGAACAACGCGACTCTAACCAGAGCATAACGGACCTATTTATTTTTCATCCCCGGATTCCCACCGCAAACGGAACATTTTTCAGCTGGATTTTTCAGCTGGATCTTCACAACTAGCTATCTAGCTAAACCGCAACCCCGGATGATTTCTCCTGGCTAGCGTTTCCACCCACTTAGCTTGAAGCTAGCCCGGCCTGCGCACCTGTGCTAGCACCGTAGCATACTCCTGAGCTACAATACCCGGGCCCACGATCGGTCACCGCATGAAGAGGAATAAACAGACTCACCCCATCGCGACGTCCCCCAAAGGCTAACTCTCTAGCCCTCGCTATCTCCCTGCTTGCTAATTCGGCCTGCTAACTGCTAGCTTGTCCAGCTCCGGTCCGCTAACTGCTACCTTGTCTAGCCCGGGCCTACAAACTGTTAGCTTGTTAGCACAGGCCTGCTAACCGCCTGAATCGCCGCGTCCCAAAACTCTCACTGGACCCATATTTACTTTCTATCTCTTTTGACTTTTAATTTGTTTATACCTTCCGGAAACCTGCCTCACCCAATGTGATACGGAATCACTATTATTTTTTATTTATTTTTAGAACACACTCAAGAACCTCCAGAAGCTAACCAGCTAACTAGCTACAAGCTATTTAGTCATTGTTAGTTTTTTTTTACCTGGATAACACTTGCCAGTCCAGCTTCCCTGCCCCATCCACCGCTGCCCCCTGGACACTGACCTCTTGGCTATATAGCTGATGCACGCTGGACTGTCCATTAATCACGGTACTCCATTCTGCTTGTTTGTTTTATCTGTTGGCCCCATTGCCTAGTCTACGCCATTTTACCTGCTGTTGTTGTGCTAGCTGATTAGCTGTTGTCTCACCTACTGCTTTAGCTAGCTTTCCCAATTCAACACCTGTGATTACTGTATGCCTCGCTGTATGTCTCTCTCAAATGTCAATATGCCTTGTATACTGTTGTTCAGGTTAGTTATCATTGTTTTAGTTCACAATGGAGCCCCTAGTTCCACTCTTCATACCCCTGATAACTCCTTTGTCCCACCTCCCACACATGCGGTGACCTCACCCATTACTACCAGCATGTCCAGAGATACAACCTCTCTCATCATCACCCAGTGCCTGGGCTTACCTCCGCTGTACCCGCACCCCACCATACCCCTGTCTGCGCATTATGCCCTGAATATATTCTACCATGCCAAGAAACCTGCTCCTCTTATTCTCTGTCCCCAACGCTCTAGGCGACCAGTTTTGATAGCCTTTAGCCGCACCCTCATACTACTCCTTCTCTGTTCCGCGGGTGATGTGGAGGTAAACCCAGGCCCTGCATGTCCCCAGGCACCCTCATTTGTTGACTTCTGTGATCGAAAAAGCCTTGGTTTCATGCATGTCAACATCAGAAGCCTCCTCCCTAAGTGTGTTTTACTCACTGCTTTAGCACACTCTGCTAACCCTGATGTCCTTGCTGTGTCTGAATCCTGGCTCAGGAAGGCCACCAAAAATTCAGAGATTTCCATACCAAACTATAACATCTTCCGTCAAGATAGAACTGCCAAAGGGGGAGGAGTTGCAGTTTACTGCAGAGATAGCCTGCAAAGTAATGTCATACTTTCCAGGTCCATACCCAAACAGTTCGAACTACTAATTTTGAAAATTACTCTCTCCAGAAATAAGTCTCTCACGGTTGCCGCCTGCTACCGACCCCCCTCAGCTCCCAGCTGTGCCCTGGACACCATTTGTGAATTGATCGCCCCCCATCTAGCTTCAGAGTTTGTTCTGTTAGGTGACCTAAACTGGGATATGCTTAACACCCCGCCAGTCCTACAATCTAAGCTAGATGCCCTCAATCTCACACAAATCATCAAGGAACCCACCAGGTACAACCCTAACTCTGTAAACAAGGGCACCCTCATAGACGTCATCCTGACCAACTGGCCCTCCAAATACACCTCCGCTGTCTTCAACCAGGATCTCAGCGATCACTGCCTCATTGCCTGTATCCGCTACGGAGCCGCAGTCAAACGACCACCCCTCATCACTGTCAAACGCTCCCTAAAACACTTCTGTGAGCAGGCCTTTCTAATCGACCTGGCCCGGGTATCCTGGAAGGACATTGACCTCATCCCGTCAGTTGAGGATGCCTGGTCATTCTTTAAAAGTATCTTCCTCACCATTTTAGATAAGCATGCTCCGTTCAAAAAATGCAGAACTAAGAACAGATACAGCCCTTGGTTCACCCCAGACCTGACTGCCCTCGACCAGCACAAAAACATCCTGTGGCGGACTGCAATAGCATCGAATAGTCCCCGTGATATGCAACTGTTCAGGGAAGTCCGGAACCAATACACGCAGTCAGTCAGGAAAGCTAAGGCCAGCTTCTTCAGGCAGAAGTTTGCATCCTGTAGCTCCAACTCCAAAAAGTTCTGGGACACTGTGAAGTCCATGGAGAACAAGAGCACCTCCTCCCAGCTGCCCACTGCACTGAGGATAGGTAACACGGTCACCACTGATAAATCCATGATTATCGAAAACTTCAATAAGCATTTGTCAACGGCTGGCCATGCCTTCCGCCTGGCTACTTCAACCTCGGCCAACAGCTCCGCCCCCCCCGCAGCTCGTCGCCCAAGCCTCTCCAGGTTCTCCTTTACCCAAATCCAGATAGCAGATGTTCTGAAAGAGCTGCAAAACCTGGACCCGTACAAATCAGCTGGGCTTGACAATCTGGACCCTCTATTTCTGAAACTATCTGCCACCATTGTCGCAACCCCTATTACCAGCCTGTTCAACCTCTCTTTCATATCGTCTGAGATCCCCAAGGATTGGAAAGCTGCCGCAGTCATCCCCCTCTTCAAAGGGGGAGACACCCTGGACCAAAACTGCTACAGACCTATATCCATCCTGCCCTGCCTATCTAAGGTCTTCGAAAGCCAAGTCAACAAACAGGTCACTGACCATCTCGAATCCCACCGTACCTTCTCCGCTGTGCAATCTGGTTTCCGAGCCGGTCATGGGTGCACCTCAGCCACACTCAAGGTACTAAACGATATCATAACCGCCATCGATAAAAGACAGTACTGTGCAGCCGTCTTCATCGACCTTGCCAAGGCTTTCGACTCTGTCAATCACCATATTCTTATCGGCAGACTCAGTAGCCTCGGTTTTTCGGATGACTGCCTTGCCTGGTTCACCAATTACTTTGCAGACAGAGTTCAGTGTGTCAAATCGGAGGGCATGCTGTCCGGTCCTCTGGCAGTCTCTATGGGGGTGCCACAGGGTTCAATTCTCGGGCCGACTCTTTTCTCTGTGTATATCAATGATGTTGCTCTTGCTGCGGGCGACTCCCTGATCCACCTCTACGCAGACGACACCATTCTATATACTTTCGGCCCGTCATTGGACACTGTGCTATCTAACCTCCAAACAAGCTTCAATGCCATACAACACTCCTTCCGTGGCCTCCAACTGCTCTTAAACGCTAGTAAAACCAAATGCATGCTTTTCAACCGGTCGCTGCCTGCACCCGCATGCCCGACTAGCATCACCACCCTGGATGGTTCTGACCTAGAATATGTGGACGTCTATAAGTACCTAGGTGTCTGGCTAGACTGCAAACTCTCCTTCCAGACTCATATCAAACATCTCCAATCGAAAATCAAATCAAGAGTCGGCTTTCTATTCCGCAACAAAGCCTCCTTCACTCACGCCGCCAAGCTTACCCTAGTAAAACTGACTATCCTACCGATCCTCGACTTCAGCGATGTCATCTACAAAATGGCTTCCAACACTCTACTCAGCAAACTGGATGCAGTCTATCACAGTGCCATCCGTTTTGTCACTAAAGCACCTTCTACCACCCACCACTGCGACTTGTATGCGCTAGTCGGCTGGCCCTCGCTACATATTCGTCGCCAGACCCACTGTCTCCAGGTCATCTACAAGTCCATGCTAGGTAAAGCTCCGCCTTATCTCAGCTCACTGGTCACGATGGCAACACCCATCCGTAGCACGCGCTCCAGCAGGTGTATCTCACTGATCATCCCTAAAGCCAACACCTCATTTGGCTGCCTTTCGTTCCAGTACTCTGCTGCCTGTGACTGGAACGAATTGCAAAAATCGCTGAAGTTGGAGACTTTTATCTCCCTCACCAACTTCAAACATCAGCTATCTGAGCAGCTAACCGATCACTGCAGCTGTACATAGTCTATTGGTAAATAGCCCACCCTTTTTCACCTACCTCATCCCCATACTGTTTTTATTTATTTACTTTTCTGCTCTTTTGCACACCAATATCTCTACCTGTACATGACCATCTGATCATTCATCACTCCAGTGTTAATCTGCAAAATTGTAATTATTTGCCTACCTCATGCCTTTTGCACACATTGTATATAGACTCCCCCTTTGGTTTCTACTGTGTTATTGACTTGTTAATTGTTTACTCCATGTGTAACTCTTTGTTGTCTGCTCACACTGCTATGCTTTATCTTGGCCAGGTCGCAGTTGCAAATGAGAACTTGTTCTCAACTAGCCTACCTGGTTAAATAAAGGTGTTCTCAACTAGCCTACCTGGTTAAATAAAGGTGTTCTCAACTAGCCTACCTGGTTAAATAAAGGTGTTCTCAACTAGCCTACCTGGTTAAATAAAGGTGTTCTCAACTAGCCTACCTGGTTAAATAAAGGTGTTCTCAACTGGCCTACCTGGTTAAATAAAGGTGTTCTCAACTAGCCTACCTGGTTAAATAAAGGTGTTCTCAACTAGCCTACCTGGTTAAATAAAGGTGTTCTCAACTAGCCTACCTGGTTAAATAAAGGTGTTCTCAACTAGCCTACCTGGTTAAATAAAGGTGTTCTCAACTAGCCTACCTGGTTAAATAAAGGTGTTCTCAACTAGCCTCCCTGGTTAAATAAAGGTGTTCTCAACTAGCCTACCTGGTTAAATAAAGGTGTTCTCAACTAGCCTACCTGGTTAAATAAAGGTGTTCTCAACTGGCCGACCTGGTTAAATAAAGGTGTTCTCAACTGGCCGACCTGGTTAAATAAAGGTGTTCTCAACTAGCCTACCTGGTTAAATAAAGGTGTTCTCAACTAGCCTACCTGGTTAAATAAAGGTGTTCTCAACTAGCCTACCTGGTTAAATAAAGGTGTTCTCAACTAGCCTACCAGGTTAAATAAAGGTGATCTCAACTAGCCTACCTGGTTAAATAAAGGTGATCTCAACTAGCCTACCTGGTCCATCTCCTCTATCTGTCCATCTCCTCCATCTCCTTTATCTCTCCATCTGTCCATCTCCTCTATCTCTACATCTCTCCATCTCTCCATCTGTCCATCTGTCCATCTCCTATATCTTCTCTATCTGTCCATCTCCTCTATCTGTCCATCTCCTCCATCTCCTCTATCTGTCCATCTCCTCCATCTGTCCATCTTCTCCATCTGTCCATCTCCTCCATCTCCTATATCTCCTCTATCTGTCCATCTCCTCTATCTGTCCATCTCCTCCATCTCCTATATCTCCTCTATCTGTCCATCTCCTCCATCTCCTCTATCTGTCCATCTCCTCTATCTCTCCATCTGTCCATCTCCTCCATCTGTCCATCTCCTCCATCTGTCCATCTTCTATATCTCCTCTATCTGTCCATCTCCTCTATCTGTCCATCTCCTCCATCTCCTATATCTCCTCTATCTGTCCATCTCCTCCATCTCCTATATCTCCTCTATCTGTCCATCTGTCCATCTCCTCTATCTGTCCATCTGTCCATCTCCTCCATCTGTCCATCTCCTCCATCTCCTATATCTCCTCTATCTGTCCATCTCCTCTATCTCTCCATCTGTCCATCTCCTCCATCTGTCCATCTCCTCCATCTCCTATATCTCCTCTATCTGTCCATCTCCTCCATCTGTCCATCTGTCCATCTCCTCTATCTGTACATCTGTCCATCTCCTCTATCTGTACATCTGTCCATCTCCTCTATCTGTACATCTGTCCATCTCCTCCATCTGTACATCTGTCCATCTCCTCCATCTGTCCATCTCCTCCATCTGTCCATCTCCTCCATCTGTCCATCTCCTCCATCTGTCCATCTCCTCCATCTGTCCATCTCCTTCATCTGTCCATCTCCTTCATCTCCTCCATCTCCTCTATCCGTCCATCTGTCCATCTTCTCTATCCGTCCATCTGTCCATCTCCTCTATCTGTACATCTGTCCATCTCCTCTATCTGTACATCTGTCCATCTCCTCCATCTGTCCATCTCCTCCATCTGTCCATCTCCTCCATCTGTCCATCTCCTTCATCTCCTCCATCTCCTCTATCCGTCCATCTGTCCATCTTCTCTATCCGTCCATCTGTCCATCTCCTCTATCCGCCTATCTATCTATCTCCTCTATCTCCTCCATCTGTCCATCTCCTCTATCCGTCCATCTCCTCTATCTGTCCATCTCCTCTATCTGTCCATCTCCTCTATCTGTCCATCTCCTCTATCCGTCCATCTCCTCTATCCGTCCATCTCCTCTATCCGTCCATCTCCTCTATCCGTCCATCTATTCGTCTATCTCCTCTATCCGGCCATCTCCTCTATCCGTCGAGCTCCTCTATCCATCGATCTCCTGTATCTCCTCTCTCTGTCTATCCCCTCTATCCATCCATCTCCTCTCTGTCTATCCTCTCTATCCGTCTATCTCCTGTACCCGTCAATCTCCTCTACCCGTCAATCTCCTATATCTGTCTATCCCCTCTATCTCCTATTTAGTCCATGTTTAATTCATTCAGCATTATGGATATGGTGAGTGTGAGTTTGTGTGTCTCTGGTGTTCATGTAGGTCTTGTCTAAAAGCAGAAAAACACTAAGTGTCTAACACTGAGCTCTAATGTGATAATGAGTGCATCCTTCCATCACACACAATAAACACTGCCCTTCCACATCTCAATGCGCTGTACCAATATGGCTCTCATCGGCCACTCAGCTGTGAAGCAGCTCCGTTAACAGCCCCTAGTTGGCCGGTGACAATGATGACTGCTGGAATGTTTGTGTGTTTAGAGTTCTGAGAAACAGCAGAGCGACACTGTGTGTGTGCGTGTCCACGTGTGTGTGTGTGTGTTCACTGTGTGTGTGTTCACTGTGTGTGTGTGTGTTCACATGTGTGTGTGTCCACTTGAACAGCTGATTGGGGTGAAACAAGGTCTGGTGAATTTGAACAGCTACAGCAGCATCTGTTTATCTGGATGGTCCCAAGTCCATGATTGGTCATGTTCAATAACTGTCAATAACATTTCCCCTAACTATCCACTTACCCTAACCTTAAGACCTACCCTTATATTTGTTGGGCTTTGGTCAAGTAACGATACCAGGATAATTTTGTCTAAGGGTAGCGCATGCTAAATTAAGTTGGATTTATCATTGTTTTTTTTGTGTTTTTTTTCTGGGAAAATTGGGGTTTCATTGTCTCTCTTTGAAGTGTTTCCTGGGGCTATAATCTTGGGGAGAGTGAGTGAGATTAAGGGCGTAAACTACCAAATTAAATGAGGCCTGGCAATTTTTTGGGTTTGTTTTTACCTTAAGGTTTGCAAATACCCACAACACAACACACTTATGCCTATTTTGTTGGTGTTTTTAAAATACTGTTTGATTTGTGTGTTCTATTTCCTTTGGGTTTTGTGAGTTTTCCATTTGTCTTAGTGCCACGGTATCTTAAAGGGGCCACGGTATCTTAAAAGGGGCCACGGTATCTTAAAAGGGGCCACGGTATCTTAAAGGGGCCACGGTATCTTAAAAGGGGCCACGGTATCTTAAAGGGGCCACGGTATCTTAAAGGGGCCACGGTATCTTAAAAGGGGCCACGGTATCTTAAAGGGGCCACGGTATCTTAAAAGGGGCCACGGTATCTTAAAGGGGCCACGGTATCTTAAAGGGGCCACGGTATCTTAAAAGGGGCCACGGTATCTTAAAGGGGCCACGGTATCTTAAAGGGGCCACGGTATCTTAAAGGGGCCATGGTATCTTAAAGGGGCCACGGTATCTTAAAAGGGGCCACGGTATCTTAAAGGGGCTCACACACACATGGAATATTCAGAAGTTTTTATTATTTATTCAGAGTTTTAATTAAACACGTGAATTCTTTTGATAAAGGAATGCTCTGGGAACCTGGGATATGACATGTATGTAATGTTTGACTATTTTTCATTCATTTGTAAGAAACACTTATTTAAAAGGGTTTATATGACCTCTGACCTCTGTCCTGACTTTCCAGTGTGGTTTGATCACCCTCATTGGGAAGCTATTTGGATAAAGAATTTATGGTCATTTGTAATACTGATTTAAAGGTCTTAATTGTAGAGGTCTACACACTACATACATTTATAGTAATTTAGATTAAGAAAGCATTGAGATACTGGTCTGTATTATTAATTGTGATTAAAAAAAGTTAATAGTAGAATTATGGGATAATTATTATACTGTATGTTAATATAAATGTACATTCTGCCAATGTTGATGTGTGTTAAATTGATTTTTTGTTTTACTTTGAGTGATATGACCAATTTGAATCACTGAGCATTGTCATTCTAAATTTTGATGGATAATTAATTGGGTTTTTGATTATGATTTGGAAACAGAATGATTTTAAAAACTGAAAGATTGATTTGAGTTTAGTATGTTAATAACTATATGAGTGAAGCAATTAATGTATCAGGGATTGGTTGTTTTGATTGTTGCCACTATTCTCAGCATGGTGAATGGAAAGGGTGAACTCTGATCCGGAGAGTGAAACTGGTCCTAATCTATTTGATCTGTAGTCATTATCTTATAAATAGTGGAATCATGATTCCTGTTTTGGGTCATGTTCATTAGACACCAATGGAATAAAATGTCCTTTAACTAGGAGTCACTACCTGGATTTGTCTAACCAAGATATGCCAAATCCATTGGAGTGTGATAGATAACTAAATATTATTTTATTAAACTCCATTGTTGCATGCACTGCGTTATGTATTAAATATGTGCTTTTCACTGTCTATGAAGACTTAGCTTTGAATCTCATAAACTGTATGCATCTTCTGTTTTTCTTCATGGGTTCGTGTAGGCGACTGTGTATCATAACCTCCACAGACAAATTGCTAGAATGCTTAGAAAATGAGTTGGGAGGTTGAAATGGGACACAGTGAGAAGTTTCTGGGGAGGAGGCTGAGCCAGTGCTATGGCAACCGGTCACAGGCAGCAACACAAGCAATGAGTTATTCCTTTTGTGCTTATTGGTTTATGTAGAATGTGTGCATTTTCTATATGTTCTTAAATCCTGTAATTTTCTTTTAAGTTTAAGAGGATTCTCAAAATGGGGGATTATGGTGGAAAAATTGCACGATTATGTTATAATACTTTTATTGCATCAAATGGTTGTTTTATGCAACAGAATAGAGTACTCAGAGATTACACTGACAGAGGAGATTTATGATGTATTTGTATTGTATAACAACAGAATAGAGTACTCAGAGATTACACTGACAGAGGAGATTTATGATGTATTTTGGGTGATAAAACCTAAAGAGCATTCCAGAGCATGAGTTAATGTTTCTGTTCTATACCGTACCAGGAAGAGATGGTTCCAGTTTGGAGTCAGAGGACCAGACACTGGTCTCTATACAATGAAAACTGTTGACACAGCAGATGCTGTCTGCTGTGTATTATAGGTATCTTTCATACCAATCTTAACCTTGTGACCCATTCTATGTATCTGTTGAAGGTAGGTTGAAAGGGGTGTATCTTGGCTAGAAAAGACATTCGTACTTTTGTCTCGGGGCTCTCAACGAATCTTTTGACCGTGAATCGTCGACCAGCCATCATTATCGTAGAGCACTCAATCGAAGTATAACTCTGACTTGTGTGATAAGTTTGTCTCTCCTCAATTGATAGTAAAGAAATTAACCACCCCACCTAACCTTAAGCTCTACCCTTATTCTAACCCAAACCTAAAGCCCTACCCTTATTCTAACCCTAGTCCTAACCCTAACCTAAAGCTCTACCCTTATTCTAACCCAAACCTAAAGCCCTACCCTTATTCTAACCCTAGTCCTAACCCTAACCTAAAGTCTGTCGCGTCAAAACATTTTGCGTATATATTATGATGACATTTTGGTGTTCAGCAGGTTTTTGTTGTTGTTGCCTGTTTTAATTTATTTGTATTTGACCAGGAAAGTTGACTGAGAACACATTCTAATTTACAGCAACAACCTGGAGAACAGAGGATCTACACACAACATCTTGAGGCAGTTCGAAGTTCAGTAGTCTACTCCCCTTCGTCGATGATTGGTCAACAGTACTACTTCTAGTAGGAATGGGAACTCGTTTTGGGCTAGACAACTACTGTTCAAGCAGATTTTTTTATTTGAGAAATACTGCACCAAACATCTTAGATGTAAAACTTCTCTGCAAAAAAGGTCTAAATTAATTACGCCTATTTTGAGGAATTTTGAGGCTGTTGTTGTTGCTAAAGCGTCTCATGAGGGGCAAAACAGTATACCTCCTGGCCCTCTAATATAGTAATATATTACAGTGGTATAGTAGTATACAGTAATATAACAATATATTACAGTGGTATAGTAGTATACAGTAATATAACAATATATTACAGTGGTATAGTAGTATACAGTAATATAACAATATATTACAGTGGTATAGTAGTATACAGTAATATAGTAATATATTACAGTGGTATAGTAGTATACAGTAATATAGTAATATATAACAGTGGTATAGTAGGAGACAGTAATATAGCTAGATATTACAGTGGTATAGTAGTATGCAGTAATATAGCTATATATTACAGTGGTATAGTAGTATGCAGTACTATAACAATATAGTTATATATTACAGTGGTATAGTAGTATGCAGTACTATAGCAATATAGCTATATATTACAGTGGTATAGTAGTATGCAGTAATATAGTAATATATTACAGTGGTATAGTAGTATGCAGTACTATAGCAATATAGCTATATATTACAGTGGTATAGTAGTATGCAGTAATATAGCTATATATTACAGTGGTATAGTAGTATGCAGTACTATAGCAATATAGCTATATATTACAGTGGTATAGTAGTATGCAGTAATATAGTAATATATTACAGTGGTATAGTAGTATGCAGTACTATAGCAATATAGCTATATATTACAGTGGTATAGTAGTATGCAGTACTATAGCAATATAGCTATATATTACAGTGGTATAGTAGTATGCAGTAATATAGCTATATATTACAGTGGTATAGTAGTATACAGTAATATAGTAATATATTACAGTGGTATAGTAGTATACAGTAATATAGTAATATATTACAGTGGTATAGTAGTATGCAGTAATATAGTAATATATTACAGTGGTATCATAGTATACAGTAATATAGCAATATAGCTATATATTACAGTGGTATAGTAATATACAGTACTATAGCAATATATTACAGTGGTATAGTAGTATACAGTAATATAGTAATATATTACAGTGGTATAGTAGTATACAGTAATATAGTAATATATTATAATGGTATAGTAATATACAGTACTATAGCAATATATTACAGTGGTATAGTAGTATACAGTAATATAGCAATACCACAGGTCTATTTCCAAACATCTTAGATGTAAAACTTCTCTGCAAAAAGGTCTAAATTAATTACGACTATTTTGAGGAATTTTGAGGCTGTTGTTGTTGCTAAAGCGTCTCATGAGGGGCAAAACAGTCCTATTTCCGTTACGGGAGTCCAGCTAGGAGCAAACCGAACCTTTAGCAAGCATTTGCTAATCAACAGACACTTTGTTGATAGTATGACTATCAGTAGATCCTCTGTGTGGGAAGACGTAGTCATGTTCAACCAACCACACCCGTCAGGTATAGTAATATATTACAGTGGTATAGTAGTATACAGTAATATAGTAATATAGCAATATATTACAGTGGTATATGCAGTAATATAGCAATATATTACAGTGGTATAGTAGTATGCAGTAATATAGCAATATATTACAGTGGTATAGTAGTATACAGTAATATATTACAGTGGTATAGTAGTATACAGTAATATATTACAGTGGTATAGTAGTATACAGTAATATAGTAATATAGTAATATATTACAGTGGACTGTGCCCTCTGTTCCAGCCATGATGCCGTGCTTCGGCAGCTAGATCGGCATAGCGCAGATGCTTTCCCTCATAAGCCTCATCTACTGAGTCCTCCCAGGGTACTGTGAGCTCAATGATGAAGACCTTCTTGAGCGAACGGGACCAGAGCACCATGTCAGGTCTTAGGGTGGTGGTTGCGATCTCCGGAGGAAACACAAGTTGCCGGCCAATGTCAGCTAGCATTTTCCAGTCGCGGGCCAAGCGCAGCTGGTCTCGCTCTAATGGTGTCGAGCCGCGCTTCGGTGGTTTAGCCCCTTCGCGGACAAAGTTTGTCCGTAAGGGGTGTGATGCTGCTGGGGGTGGTAGGGAGTTGGTGGCAGCTCGCTTGTCCTCCAGGGCGGACGCAAGGTTTTTAAGGACTTGGTTGTGACGCCAAGTGTAGCGTCCTTGGGTGAGGCTTGTTTTACACCCCGTGAGAATGTGCCTGAGGTTGGCTGGCATGGAACAGAGGGCACAGTCCGGATCTTCACCATACCATTGGTGAAGATTAACTGGAGTTGGAAGGACGTCATATGTTGCTCTGATGGAAAAGCTCAACCGCCTCGCTTCCATGGCCCACAGATCCTTCCAGCTGATCTTCCTCTTCTCCACACTGTCCCATCGAGTCCACTGTCCCTGTTTGGCAAGAGAGACTGCCTTGGCCCACCTTGCAGCCTCCTCCTGATGGCGTACTTCCTGCACTACCATCTTCCGCCGCTCTGGTGCAGTGGCCTTACTCCAAGCAGCACGGCTAGTTAGCCCAAGGCCTCCTCTCCCTTGCTGAACATGACCCACAATGTCAGCATGTCTGAGGGCTGCTGTTGCCTCCTGGACTGCTTTTCCTGGCCTCCATTTGCGCCCAGTTGCCAAGGTCGGCGCGTTGTTGCTCACCACTGGGTCTCGAGATTCATTCAGTGTCATCTGGAGCCTGGTTTTTGAACACTTGAATTCCTCTGTTAGACTGGTGAGGGGCAGCTTGAGGACACCATCTCCATAGAGGCCGATGGTGGTAAGGCATCGTGGAACTCCGAGCCACTTCTTTAAGTAGCCTGTGACTCCTCTTTCCATCTTCTCCACTGTTGAGATTGGAACCTCATACTCTGCTAAGGGCCACAACACCCGGGGTAGGAGACCAAACTGCAGACACCAGGCCTTTAACTTTCCAGGTAGCTGGGTGTTGTCGATGGACTGTAGGCTACTACTGAGGTCTTTGCGCAGCTGTTGCACCTGGTCTTTGTCCTTCAGGCTTGCATCATACCACCTTCCAAGGCTTTTTACCGGCTGCTCAAACACTGTTGGGATTTGGTCATCTCCGATGAAGAATTTCAGGTCAGAGAGTACTCCCTTCACAATCGAGATGCTGACTTGGATGGTTTAATCTTCATACGGGCCCAGCTGATGTTCTCCTCGAGTTTTCTGAGCAGTCTCCTGGTGCATGGGACAGTGGTGGTCAATGTTGTAATGTCGTCCATGTAGGCTCTGAGTGGAGGGAGGCGGAAACCAGACCATTTTGAGGATCTGATGATAACCTCCATTGCCATTATGAATGCCAACGGAGAAATAGTACATCCTGCCATTATACCTACATTCAGGCACTGCCATGAGGTGGTGAACTCTGAGGTGGTGAAGCAGAACTGCAGATCCTGGAAGTACGACTTCACCAGGGTTGTGATGGTGTCCGGTATGTGGAAAAATCTGAAGGCAGACCACAGGAGTTCATGGGGCACAGAGCCAAATGCATTGGCGAGGTCGAGAAAGACTACATGGAGGTCCCTTTTCTCCACCTTGGCCATTTGGATCTGGTGCCAGATCATGCTGGAATGTTCCAAGCAGCCAGAGAACCCTGATATTCCTTTGCAGGTACTCGGCCATCCTCTGGGCAATGACCCTAAAAAAGATTTTACCCTCGACATTCAGTAAGGAGATTGGGCGGAATTGGCTGATGTTCACTGCATCCTTCTCCTTAGGGATCAGGATCCCGCCTGCCCTACGCCACACTTTGGGTATTATCTTATTTTTCCAAGCTGTTCTCATAAGCCTCCAGAGGAACCTCAGGACGTCTGGTGCGTTCTTATACACTTTGTACGGGACTCCATTTGGCCCCGGGGCTGATGCTGTTCTTGCCCCTCGAACTGTGTTTTCCACCTCTTTCCATGTCGGAGGGCTGGGCTCAATATGATGTTCCGGGGGTTCAATGGGTGGGATATCTGATGGGATGGCCAGATGTTCATGTCGCTTTGAGTCAAAGTTTGTTGTTCTCAGGTGCTCCTCTAGGTCTTTCTTTGTTGTTTTTAGAGCTCCACTTTTTTCCTTCGTGAAGAGACTTTTAAGGAACTTGAAGGGATCTTTATAGAATCGAGTTCTAGTTTGTTCTTTCTTCCTTCTGCGTTTCCGTAGGTTCTCTGCTCTACGGAGGGATGCCAACCGGGTTTTGATATCAGCCTGAAGTGCCTCTATGCCCTCCTTCTCCACTTCCGAGGCCTTCTTCCACTGTTTCTTAAGCTGTCGCCTTTCTTGAACGAGGCGCTTGATTTCTTGTTGCCTCCTGGAAACTGGTGGGGTTGGATCCTTTCTCCCACCTTTTGCCTCTTCCACTCCAAATCTTTCTGTCCCGTACTCATAGATAATGTCCCCCATCCTCTCCAACTTCTTCTCCACTGTGCCTCGAAGTTTCTCGAGGGTCAAGGTAAGGTCAGTATTCACTGTTTCCCACAACTACTTGTCACTGGCGCCGGGCCACTTCACATATGGTCTGTGCCCTGGTAGTCTCCTCTCGACTGCAGGTCTGGGAGGCTCGGTGAGTTCCACTCCTGTTGTTGGTTCCACCTCAGTTGTTACTTCGGTGCTTGAGTTTACGTCCTCCATGACAGTGGTACTGATGCACTGCAAACTATGGTTTGCGTCCAGTTGCTGTGCTTCATTCGACTGATTTGATCGCTTTCGCAGAAAGTAATCAATGCGAGGCCTCTGTCTCTCTTTACCCAAACACCCCTTCTTCCCCTGGTGGATCCTCAACCCATGGTGTGATGTAACTTTCCTCCAACCACAGACACATACCTGCATCTGTTTGTGGCCCGCTGTTGCAGCAGAACTTGTGACAGTTGCTGTGGTGTTCTCTTGTGCTGTGCTCTCATTACTCGTAGTCGTTTCCGGTCCAGTCGTTACCATGTTGTCAGCCGATGAGTCATCTTCCGCCCCCGCTCTCGCAGACTCTAGGGGTATTCTCGTATGTTGCCTTTCTGTAGCTAAAGCGGGTGTTTCCAACATACTGCGACGCATGGGAAACTACAGAAATGGGAAGCTACCCCATGACTGTCCCAGTGGGGTCTATTCCCTCCTGTCAGCCGTCTCTCCGTGCCGCCACAAGGACTTTCCCCTGTTGTCAGCTGATCTTTCTCAGCAGTCACTGGACAAGTCCAGATATTCAGATTCCAAGAACACAGGATGAGATGTTACTATCCTTTGTGCAAGCACTTTCAAGAGTTAATGAACAGTGAGCCTGGTGAAATTTGGGGAGCGCATCGTCAGTAGTGTACCTTTGGTTCCTAGGGTGTTTCGGCCTTTCACACTATACACCCTCCCCAAAGGCGGCCAGCGACAGGGTGATCAATCCTACGCTTGCGTCCCATTCCCAATTAGTCATAGGAGTTGCCTTGTTGATGATAGCCAACATCCCATGGGACTATGCATGGCAGGGGCGTCCTCCTCCCTGAGTCAAGCATTGTTGACCGCATACCTCCTGGCCCTCTAATATAGTAATATATTACAGTGGTATAGTAGTATACAGTAATATAGTAATATATTACAGTGGTATAGTAGTATACAGTAATATAGTCATATATTACAGTGGTATAGTAGTATACAGTAATATAGTAATATATTACAGTGGTATAGTAGTATACAGTAATATAGTAATATATTACAGTGGTATAGTAGTATACAGTAATATAGTAATATATTACAGTGGTATAGTAGTATACAGTAATATAACAATATATTACAGTGGTATAGTAGTATACAGTAATATAGTAATATATAACAGTGGTATAGTAGGAGACAGTAATATAGCTATATATTACAGTGGTATAGTAGTATGCAGTAATATAGCTATATATTACAGTGGTATAGTAGTATACAGTAATATAGTAATATATTACAGTGGTATAGTAGTATACAGTAATATAGTAATATATTACAGTGGTATAGTAGTATACAGTAATATAACAATATATTACAGTGGTATAGTAGTATACAGTAATATAGTAATATATAACAGTGGTATAGTAGGAGACAGTAATATAGCAATATATTACAGTGGTATAGTAGTATGCAGTAATATAGTAATATAGCTATATATTACAGTGGTATAGTAGTATGCAGTATTATAGCAATATAGCTATATATTACAGTGGTATAGTAGTATGCAGTACTATAGCAATATATTACAGTGGTATAGTAGTATGCAGTAATATAGTAATATATTACAGTGGTATAGTAGTATGCAGTAATATAGTAATATATTACAGTGGTATAGTAGTATGCAGTAATATAGCTATATATTACAGTGGTATAGTAGTATGCAGTAATATAGCTATATATTACAGTGGTATAGTAGTATGCAGTACTATAACAATATAGCTATATATTACAGTGGTATAGTAGTATGCAGTACTATAGCAATATAGCTATATATTACAGTGGTATAGTAGTATGCAGTAATATAGTAATATATTACAGTGGTATAGTAGTATGCAGTACTATAGCAATATAGCTATATATTACAGTGGTATAGTAGTATGCAGTAATATAGCTATATATTACAGTGGTATAGTAGTATGCAGTACTATAGCAATATAGCTATATATTACAGTGGTATAGTAGTATGCAGTATTATAGCAATATAGCTATATATTACAGTGGTATAGTAGTATGCAGTACTATAGCAATATATTACAGTGGTATAGTAGTATGCAGTAATATAGTAATATATTACAGTGGTATAGTAGTATGCAGTAATATAGTAATATATTACAGTGGTATAGTAGTATGCAGTAATATAGCTATATATTACAGTGGTATAGTAGTATGCAGTAATATAGCTATATATTACAGTGGTATAGTAGTATGCAGTACTATAACAATATAGCTATATATTACAGTGGTATAGTAGTATGCAGTACTATAGCAATATAGCTATATATTACAGTGGTATAGTAGTATGCAGTAATATAGTAATATATTACAGTGGTATAGTAGTATGCAGTACTATAGCAATATAGCTATATATTACAGTGGTATAGTAGTATGCAGTAATATAGCTATATATTACAGTGGTATAGTAGTATGCAGTACTATAGCAATATAGCTATATATTACAGTGGTATAGTAGTATGCAGTAATATAGTAATATATTACAGTGGTATAGTAGTATGCAGTACTATAGCAATATAGCTATATATTACAGTGGTATAGTAGTATGCAGTACTATAGCAATATAGCTATATATTACAGTGGTATAGTAGTATGCAGTAATATAGTAATATATTACAGTGGTATAGTAGTATGCAGTAATATAGTAATATATTACAGTGGTATAGTAGTATGCAGTAATATAGCAATATATTACAGTGGTATAGTAGTATGCAGTAATATAGCTATATATTACAGTGGTATAGTAGTATGCAGTACTATAACAATATAGCTATATATTACAGTGGTATAGTAGTATGCAGTACTATAGCAATATAGCTATATATTACAGTGGTATAGTAGTATGCAGTAATATAGTAATATATTACAGTGGTATAGTAGTATGCAGTACTATAGCAATATAGCTATATATTACAGTGGTATAGTAGTATGCAGTAATATAGCTATATATTACAGTGGTATAGTAGTATGCAGTACTATAGCAATATAGCTATATATTACAGTGGTATAGTAGTATGCAGTAATATAGTAATATATTACAGTGGTATAGTAGTATGCAGTACTATAGCAATATAGCTATATATTACAGTGGTATAGTAGTATGCAGTAATATAGCTATATATTACAGTGGTATAGTAGTATACAGTAATATAGTAATATATTACAGTGGTATAGTAGTATACAGTAATATAGTAATATATTACAGTGGTATAGTAGTATACAGTAATATAGTAATATATTACAGTGGTATATACAGTAATATAGTAATATATTATAGTGGTATAGTAATATACAGTAATATAGTAATATATTACAGTGGTATAGTAGTATACAGTAATATATTATAGTGGTATAGTAATATACAGTACTATAGCAATATATTACAGTGGTATAGTATACAGTAATATAGCAATACCACAGGTCTATTTCTCACCTGGTCCTCAAAAGAAAGCGCCTGTCCCACATCACGAGGGAACCCATCAATCACGATCCCGCTAGCGTCTGGAATCTTCATGATCTTCTGTTTAATCTCAGTGATGGTGGTCTCCTGTAAGGAAATAGAGCTAGTATCAAAACAGAAGTCAACAACCAACAGGAAAAAACACTGTAGTACAGTGAAGATACTGATGCAGAGACTAACAGTTTAGTTTTCCACTGCCCTGTGTGTTGATGCTGCCCTGTGTGTTGATGCTGCCCTGTGTGTTGATGCTGCCCTGTGTGTTGATGCTGCCCTGTCTGTTGATGCTGCCCTGTCTGTTGATGCTGCCCTGTCTGTTGATGCTGCCCTGTCTGTTGATGCTGCCCTGTGTGTTGATGCTGCCCTGTCTGTTGATGCTGCCCTGTCTGTTGATGCTGCCCTGTGTGTTGATGCTGCCCTGTGTGTTGATGCTGCCCTGTGTGTTGATGCTGCCCTGTGTGTTGATGCTGCCCTGTGTGTTGATGCTGCCCTGTGTGTTGATGCTGCCCTGTGTGTTGATGAGAGACTAACAGTTTAGTTTTAGCATGACATGTTTTCCCATGGCTAGAGGGGTTAGAATGTTACTGCACAGTTTGCTCAAATCAACAGGGAAAATGCATGATTTAGTTTAAATACGGGACATGAGTAACAATCCATTCTAAAAAATAAAAAAGTCTGGAAACCGAAGGACCCTGAACAGCTTCTACCCCCAAGCCATAACACTGATGAATAGTTAGATATGTAGAGGTTAACTATTTACCTATCTCAATTACCTCGTACCCCTGCACATCGACTTGGTCCTGGTGACCCGTATATATATATATATAGACAGGTTATAGTTTAATCATTGTGTATTTATTCCTTGTGTTATTATTCATCTACAACGTGTTGTCCACGTTGTGAAGGGCCCCGCAAGCAAGCATTTCACTTTTAGTCTATACCTGTGGTTTATGAAGCAGGTGATGAATAAAAATATGATTTGGTAAACACACACACACACAGTGTCCACCAGCCTTAATCAGTTAAATGGACAGAACAGGTCGTGGTTCTATCAGCTAAGTGAGGACGAGGAGATGGGATGTTTGTTGCTCATAAAGACACAGTGGGCCACACAGGACCCAGCCTTGCGTCCCAAATAGCACCCTATTCCCTATACAGTGCACTACTATGGTGTCCATAGGGTAGTGAACAAAGTAGTGCGCTATATAGGGAATAGGGTGCCTTCTCAAGCAGCTGACAGCTGAGTCATGGCTGGCAGACAACCAGGACGTTGGTAATGAGATGCGAGAAGAGAACAATCCCTCCCATCAAGATAATGTATTGATTTAATGAGATGCGAGAAGAGAACAATCCCTCCCATCAAGATAATGTATTGATTTAATATGTATTTATTCATTCTTATTTCCAATGACGGCCTACCGGGGAACAGTGGGTTAACTGCCTTGTTCAGGGTCAGAACGATGACGGCCTACCGGGGAACAGTGGGTTAACTGCCTTGTTCAGGGTCAGAACGATGACGGCCTACCGGGGAACAGTGGGTTAACTGCCTTGTTCAGGGTCAGAACGATGACGGCCTACCGGGAACAGTGGGTTAACTGCCTTGTTCAGGGTCAGAACGATGACGGCCTACCGGGGAACAGTGGGTTAACTGCCTTGTTCAGGGTCAGAACGATGACGGCCTACCGGGGAACAGTGGGTTAACTGCCTTGTTCAGGGTCAGAACGATGACGGCCTACCGGGGAACAGTGGGTTAACTGCCTTGTTCAGGGTCAGAACGATGACGGCCTACCGGGGAACAGTGGGTTAACTGCCTTGTTCAGGGTCAGAACGATGACGGCCTACCGGGGAACAGTGGGTTAACTGCCTTGTTCAGGGTCAGAACGATGACGGCCTACCGGGGAACAGTGGGTTAACTGCCTTGTTCAGGGTCAGAACGATGACGGCCTACCGGGGAACAGTGGGTTAACTGCCTTGTTCAGGGTCAGAACGATGACGGCCTACCGGGGAACAGTGGGTTAACTGCCTTGTTCAGGGTCAGAACGATGACGGCCTACCGGGGAACAGTGGGTTAACTGCCTTGTTCAGGGTCAGAACGATGACGGCCTACCGGGGAACAGTGGGTTAACTGCCTTGTTCAGGGTCAGAACGATGACGGCCTACCGGGGAACAGTGGGTTAACTGCCTTGTTCAGGGTCAGAACGATGACGGCCTACCGGGGAACAGTGGGTTAACTGCCTTGTTCAGGGTCAGAACGATGACGGCCTACCGGGGAACAGTGGGTTAACTGCCTTGTTCAGGGTCAGAACGATGACGGCCTACCGGGGAACAGTGGGTTAACTGCCTTGTTCAGGGTCAGAACGATGACGGCCTACCGGGGAACAGTGGGTTAACTGCCTTGTTCAGGGTCAGAACGATGACGGCCTACCGGGGAACAGTGGGTTAACTGCCTTGTTCAGGGTCAGAACGATGACGGCCTACCGGGGAACAGTGGGTTAACTGCCTTGTTCAGGGTCAGAACGATGACGGCCTACCGGGGAACAGTGGGTTAACTGCCTTGTTCAGGGTCAGAACGATGACGGCCTACCGGGGAACAGTGGGTTAACTGCCTTGTTCAGGGTCAGAACGATGACGGCCTACCGGGGAACAGTGGGTTAACTGCCTTGTTCAGGGTCAGAACGATGACGGCCTACCGGGGAACAGTGGGTTAACTGCCTTGTTCAGGGTCAGAACGATGACGGCCTACCGGGGAACAGTGGGTTAACTGCCTTGTTCAGGGTCAGAACGATGACGGCCTACCGGGGAACAGTGGGTTAACTGCCTTGTTCAGGGTCAGAACGATGACGGCCTACCGGGGAACAGTGGGTTAACTGCCTTGTTCAGGGTCAGAACGATGACGGCCTACCGGGGAACAGTGGGTTAACTGCCTTGTTCAGGGTCAGAACGATGACGGCCTACCGGGGAACAGTGGGTTAACTGCCTTGTTCAGGGTCAGATTGACAGATTTATACCTTGTCAGCTCGGGGATTCGATCCAGCAACCTTTAGGTTACTAGTCCAACGCTCTAAATACTAGGCTACCCTGCCGCCCATCAAGATAATGTTAGCCCGTCAAGATAATGTTAGCCCGTCAAGATAATGTTAGCCCATCAAGATAATGTTAGTCTGTCACGATAATGTTAAACCGTCAAGATAATGTTAGTCTGTCAAGATAATGTTAGCCCGTCAAGATAATGTTAGCACGTCAAGATAATGTTAGCCCGTCACGATAATGTTAGCACGCCAAGATAATGTTAGCCCGTCAAGATAATGTTAGCCCGTCAAGATAATGTTAGTCTGTCAAGATAATGTTAGTCCATTACGGTAATGTTAGCCCATCAAGATAATGTTGCCCTGTCAAGATAATGTTAGCCCGTCAAGATAATGTTAGCCTGTCAAGATAATGTTAGCCCGTTACGGTAATGTTAGTCCATCAAGATAATGTTGCCCTGTCAAGATAATGTTAGCCCGTCAAGATAATGTTAGCCCGTCAAGATAATGTTAGCCCGTCAAGATACTATTAGCCCATCATGATACTATTAGCCCATCATGATACTATTAGCCCATCAAGACCATTTTAGCCCATCGAGCTAAAGACAGGTCCCAAGGCAGGTCTTAGAAGTGACTCATCCAACCTGCATGGTTCATTGGACGAACTCCACTACACCCTTATTTGACCTTATCGTCATCTTCATCATCTTCCTCTTCCCAATCCTCTCTGTAGTAACCCCAGGTGCAGGTACAGCTCATATGTATTGCACTATACAGGGACCAGGGGACTGGATACACTATACAGGGACCAGGATACACTATACAGGGACCAGGGACCAGGATACATTATACAGGGACCAGGATACACTATACAGGGACCAGGGGACTGGACACACTATACAGGGACCAGGATACACTATACAGGAACCAGGATACACTATACAGGGACCAGGGGACTGGATACACTATACAGGGACCAGGATACACTATACAGGGACCAGGGTACACTATACAGGGACCAGGGGACCAGGATACACTATACAGGGACCAGGATACACTATACAGGGACCAGGGGACTGGATACACTATACAGGGACCAGGATACATTATACAGGGACCAGGATACACTATACAGGGACCAGGGGACTGGACACACTATACAGGGACCAGGATACACTATACAGGGACCAGGATACACTATACAGGGATCAGGGACCAGGATACACTACACAGGGACCAGGATACACTATACAGGGACCAGGGGACTGGATACACGATACATGGACCAGGATACATTATACAGGGACCAGGGGACTGGACACACTATACAGGGACCAGGATACACTATACAGGGACCAGGATACATTATACAGGGACCAGGGGACTGGATACACTATACATGGACCAGGATACATTATACAGGGACCAGGGGACTGGACACACTATACAGGGACCAGGATACACTATACAGGGACCAGGATACACTATACATGGACCAGGATACATTATACAGGGACCAGGGGACTGGATACACTATACATGGACCAGGATACACTATACAGGGACCAGGACACACTATACATGGACCAGGATACATTATACAGGGACCAGGGGACTGGATACACTATACATGGACCAGGATACACTATACAGGGACCAGGATACATTATACAGGGACCAGGGGACTGGATACACTATACAGGGACCAGGAGACTGGATACACTATACAGGGACCAGGATACACTATACAGGGACCAGGATACACTATACAGGGACCAGGGGACTGGATACACTATACAGGGACCAGGATACACTATACAGGGACCAGGATACACTATACAGGGACCAGGGGACTGGATACATTATACAGGGACCAGGGGACTGGATACACTATACAGGGACCAGGATACACTATACAGGGACCAGGATACACTATACAGGGACCAGGGGACTGGATACACTATACAGGGACCAGGATACACTATACAGGGACCAGGGGACCAGGATACACTATACAGGGACCAGGATACACTATACAGGGACCAGGGGACTGGACACACTATACAGGGACCAGGATACACTATACAGGGACCAGGGGACTGGATACACTATACAGGGACCAGGATACATTATACAGGGACCAGGATACACTATACAGGGACCAGGGGACTGGATACACTATACATGGACCAGGATACATTATACATGGACCAGGATACACTATACAGGGACCAGGATACACTATACAGGGACCAGGATACACTATACAGGGACCAGGATACACTATACAGGGACCAGGATACACTATACAGGGACCAGGGGACTGGACACACTATACAGGGACCAGGATACACTATACAGGGACCAGGATACACTATACAGGGACCAGGATACACTATACAGGGACCAGGGGACCAGGATACACTATACAGGGACAGGATACACTATACAGGGACAGGATACACTATACAGGGACCAGGATACACTATACAGGGACCAGGATACATTATACAGGGACCAGGGGACCAGGATACACTATACAGGGACCAGGGGACCAGGATACACTATACAGGGACCAGGGGACCAGGATACATTATACAGGGACCAGGGGACCAGGATACACTATACAGGGACCAGGGGACCAGGATACACTATACAGGGACCAGGATACACTATACAGGGACCAGGGGACTGGATACACTATACAGGGACAGGATACACTATACAGGGACTGGACACATTATACAGGGACTGGATACACTATACAGGGACCAGGATATACTATACAGAGACTGGGATACACTATGTAGGGACTACATCCAACTCCCTGTGGGTGACTATCTATGTACTAAACACGGAATAGGGATTAGGGAATAGGGATTAGGGAATAGGGATTTGGGAATAGGGTGAGACAAGCATACCTGAGGTGCCAGCTCCCCATTGGTGATGATCTTGGCGATGAGACTCCACTTCCTGTTGCTGGTGGCGTTGTGAATCATCTTCTTCCTGAGCAGCTCTCCTACAGAGACATACTGGAACCCATAGCACGCTGCTATCTTCAGACTCTGGGTTCCCTTACCACTGCCTGGCCCTCCTGGAGAGAGAGAGAGAGAGAGAGAGAGAGATGGTGAGGGGAGGGTATAGGTGTAGTGATGGGAGGGGGAGGGGTGAGGGGTGGGTATAGTTGTAGTGATGGGAGGGTGAGGGGTGGGTATAGTTGTGGTGATTGGAGGGGTGAGGGGTCAGTATAGTGATGGGAGGGTGAGGGGTGGGTATAGGTGTAGTGATGGGAGGGTGAGGGGTGGGTATAGGTGTAGTGATGGGAGGGTGAGGGGTCAGTATAGTGATGGGAGGGTGAGGGGTGGGTATAGGTGTAGTGATGGGAGGGTGAGGGGTGGGTAAAGTGATGGGAGGGTGAGGGGTGGGTAAAGTGATGGGAGGGTGAGGGGTGGGTATAGGTGTAGTGATGGGAGGGGTGGGTATAGGTGTAGTGATGGGAGGGGGAGGGGGAGGGGTGGGTATAGGTGTAGTGATGGGAGGGGGAGGGGAGGGGTGGGTATAGGTGTAGTGATGGGAGGGTGAGGGGTGGGTAAAGTGATGGGAGGGTGAGGGGGAGGGTGGGTATAGGTGTAGTGATGGGAGGGGGAGGGGTGGGTATAGGTGTAGTGATGGGAGGGGGAGGGGTGGGTATAGGTGTAGTGATGGGAGGGGGAGGTATAGGTGTAGTGATGGGAGGGGGAGGGGTGGGTATAGGTGTAGTGATGAGAGGGTGAGGGGTGGGTAAAGTGATGGGAGGGTGAGGGGGAGGGTGGGTAGGTGTGGTGATGGGAGGGTGAGGGTGGGTATAGGTGTAGTGATGGGAGGGTGAGGGTGAGGGGTGGTTATAGGTGTAGTGATGGGAGGGTGAGGGATGGGTATAGGTGTAGTGATGGGAGGGGGAGGGGTGGGTATAGGTGTAGTGATGGGAGGGGGAGGGGTGGGTATAGGTGTAGTGATGGGAGGGGGAGGGGTGGGTATAGGTGTAGTGATGGGAGGGGGAGGGGTGGGTATAGGTGTAGTGATGGGAGGGGGAGGGATGGGTATAGGTGTAGTGATGGGAGGGGGAGGGGTGGGTATCATTAAATTCCAATTGAAGAGCTTTATTGGCATGGGGAACATGTGTTAACTTTGCCAAAGCAAGTGAAGTAGACAATAAACACAGGTGAAATAAACAATAAAAATGAACAGTAAACCTTTCCAAAAGAATAAAGACATTTCAAATGTCATATTATGTACACAGTGGGTCAAAAAAGTATTTAGTCAGCCACCAATTGTGCAAGTTCTCCCACTTAAAAAGATGAGGCCTGTCATTTTCATCATAGGTACACTTCAACCATGACAGACAAAGTGAGAGAAAAAAATCTAGAAAATCACATTGTAGGATTTATAATGAATTTATTTGCAAATTATGGTGGAAAATAAGTATTTGGTCACCTACAAACAAGCAAGATTTCTGGCTCTCACAGACCTGTAACTTCTTCTTTAAGAGGCTCCTCTGTGCTCCACTCGTTACCTGTATTAATGGCACCTGTTTGAACTTGTTATCAGTATAAAAGACACCTGTCCACAACCTCAAACAGTCACACTCCAAACCCCACTATGGCCCATACCAAAGAGCTGTCAAAGGACACCATAAACAAAATTGTAGACCTGCACCAGGCTGAGAAGACTGAATCTGCAATAGGTAAGCAGCTTGGTTTGAAGAAATCAACTGTGGGAGCAATTATTAGGAAATGGAAGACATACAAGACCACTGATAATCTCCCTCGATCTGGGGCTCCACGCAAGATCTCACCCTGTGGGGTCAAAATGATCACAAGAACGGTGAGCAAAAATCCCAGAACCATACGGGGGGACCTAGTGAATGACCTGCAGAGAGCTGGGACCAAAGTAACAAAGCCTACCATCAGTAACACACTACGCCGCCAGGGACTCAAATCCTTTTTTTTTTACCTTTATTTAACCAGGCAAGTCAGTTAAGAACACATTCTTATTTTCAATGACGGCCTGGGAACAGTGGGTTAACTGCCTGTTCAGGGGCAGAACGACAGATTTGTACCTTGTCAGCTCGGGGGTTGGACTAGGAACCTTCCGGTTCCTAGTCCAACGCTCTAGCCACTAGGCTACGCTGCCAGTACATGTCCAGGCCCGTCTGAAGTTTGCTAGAGAGCATTTGGATGACCCAGAAGAAGATTGGGAGAATATCATATGGTCAGATGAAACCAAAATATAACTTTTTGGTAAAAACTCAACTCGTCGTGTTTGGAGGACAAAGAATGCTGAGTTGCATCCAAAGAACACCATACCTACTGTGAAGCATGGGGGTGGAAACATCATGCTTTGGGGCTGTTTTTCTGCGAAGGGACCAGGACGACTGATCCGTGTAAAGGAAAGTATGAATGGGGCCATGTATCGTGAGATTTTGAGTGAAAACCTCCTTCCATCAGTAAGGGCATTGAAGATGAAACGTGGCTGGGTCTTTCAGCATGACAATGATCCCAAACACACCGCCCGGGCAACGAAGGAGTGGTTTTGTAAGAAGCATTTCAAGGTCCTGGAGTGGCCTAGCCAGTCTCCAGATCTCAACCCCATAGAAAATCTTTGGAGGGAGTTGAAAGTCTGTGTTGCCCAGCAACAGCCCCAAAACATCACTAGAGGAGATCTGCATGGAGGAATGGGCCAAAATACCAGCAACAGTGTGTGAAAACCTTGTGATGACTTACAGAAAACGTTTGACCTCTGTCATTGCCAACAAAGGGTATATAACAAAGTATTGAGATAAACTTTTGTTATTGACCAAATACTTATTTTCCACCATAATTTGCAAATAAATTCATTAAAAATCCTACAATGTGATTTTTTTTGTCTGTCATAGTTGAAGTGAACCTATAATGAACATTACAGGCCTCTGTCATCTTTTTAAGTGGAGAACTTGCACAATTGGTGGCTGACTAAATACTTTTTTGCCCCACTGTATACTGTATATACAGTGTTGTAACGATGTGCAAATAATTAAAGTACACATGGAGTAAAACAAACATACAGTCAATAACACAATAGAAAAGTCTGTTTACAGTGTGTGCAAATGAGGTCAGATAAGGGAGGTAATGAATAGGCCATTGTGGCAAAATAATTACAATATGGCAATTAAACACTGGAGTGATAGATGTGCAGAGGTGAATGTGCAAGTAGAGATACTGGGGTGTAAAGGAGCAAGATAAATAAATAAATACAGTATGGGGATGAGGCAGATTGGAGGGATATTTACAGATGGGCTATGTACAGGTACAGTGATCTGTGAGCTGCTCTGACAGCTGGTGCTTAAAGTTAGTGAGGGAGATAAGTTTTTCCAGTAAGTCTTCAGCTTCAGAGATTTTTGCAGTCATTGGCAGCAGAGAACTGGAAGGAGAGGCGGCCAAAGGGGGAATTGGCTTTGGGGGTGATCTGTATCCACCTCCCCCACTTCTCCTTCACCCAAATCCAGATAGCCGATGTTCTTAAAGAGCTGCAAAATATGTACCATTACAAATCAGCTGGGCTAGACAATCTGGACCCTCTCTTTCTAAAATTACCTGCCGAAATTGTTGCAACCCCTATTACTAGATTGTTCAACCTCTCTTTCGTATCGTCTGAGATTCCCAAAGATTGGACAGCTGCCGCGGTCATCCCCCTCTTCAAAGGGGGAGACACTCTAGACCCAAACTGCTACAGACCTATATCTATCCTACCCTGCCTTTCTAAAGTCTTTGAAAGCCAAGTGAACAAACAGATCACCGACCATTTCGAATCCCACCAGGAGGGCCTGTTGTCCGGACCGGGGGCTCTCTATGGGGGTGCCACAGGGTTCAATTCTCAGGCCGACTCTTTTCTCTGTGTACATCAATGATGTCGCTCTTGCTGCTGGTGATTCTTTGATCCACCACTACGCAGAGGACACCAGTCTGTATAAATCTGGCCCTTCTTTGGACACTGTGTTAACTAACCTCCAGACGAGCTTCAATGCCATACAACACTCCTTTCGTGGCCTCCAACTGCTCTTAAACACTAGTAAAACTAAATGCATGCTCTTCAACCGATCGCTGCCCGCACGCACCCTCCAGCCCGACTAGCATCACTACTGGCCAAGGCTTTCGACTCTGTCAATCACCACATTCTTATCGGCAGAATAAACAGCCTTGGTTTCTCAAATGACTGCCTCGCCTGGTTCACCAACTACTTCTCAGACGGAGTTCAGTGTGTCAAATTGGAGGGTCTGTTGTCCGGACCTCTGGCAGTATCTATGGGGGTGCCACAGGGTTAAATTCTCGGGCCGACTCTTTTCTCTGTATATATCAATGATGTCGCTCTTGCTGCTGGTGAGTCTCTGATCCACCTCTACGCAGACGACACCATTATGTATACTTCTAACTAACCTCCAGACGAGCTTCAATGCCATACAACTCTCCTTCCGTGGCATCCAACTGCTCTTAAATACAAGTAAAACTAAATGCATGCTCTTCAACCGATTGCTGCCCACCCGTCCAGCATCACTACTCCGGACGGTTCTGACTTGTGAATATGTGGACAACTACAAATACCCAGGTGTCTGGTTAGACTGTAACCTCTCCTTCCAGACTCACATTAAGCATCTCCAATCCAAAAATTTAATCTGGATTCAGCTTCCTATAGCTTCCTATATCGCAACAAAGCCTCCTTCATTCAAGCTGCCAAACATACCCTCGGAAAACTGACCATCCTACCGATCCTCGACTTTGGTGATGTCATTTATAAAATAGGTTCCAAAACTCTACTCAACAAATTGGATGCAGTCTATCACAGTGCCATCCATTTCATCACCAAAGCCCCATATACCACCCACCACTGTGACCTGTATGCTCTCGTTGGCTGGCCATCGCTTCATACTCGTCGCCAAACCCACTGGCTCCAAGTCACATACAAGTCTCTGCTAGGTAAAGCCCCGCCTTTATCTCAGCTCAGTGGTCATCATAGCAGCACTCATCCGTAGCACACGCTCCAGCAGGTATATCTCACTGGTCACCTCCAAAGCCAATTCCTCCTTTGGCCGCCTTTCCTTCCAGTTCTCTGCTGCCAATGACTGGAACGAACTGCAAAAATCCCTGAAGCTGGAGACTCATATCTCGTTCACTAGCTTTAAGAACCAGCTGTCAGAGCAGCTCACAGATCACTGCACCTGTTCATAGCCCATCTGTAAATAGCCCATCTATCTAACTACCTCATCACCATACTGTATTTATTTATCTTGCTCCTTTGCACCCCAGTATCTCTACCTGCACATTCATCTTCTGCACATCCATCACTCCAGTGTTTAATTGCTATATTGTAATTACTTCGCCACCACAGTCTATTTATTGCCTTTACCTCCCTAATCTCACCTCATTTCCTCATATGCACTCACTGTATATAGACTTTTTCTATTGTATTATTGACTGTATGTTTATTCCATGTGTAACTCTGTGTCGTTGTTTGTGTCGCACTGCTTTGCTTTATCTTGGCCAGGTCGCAGTTGTAAATGAGAACTTGTTCTCAACTGGCCTACCTGGTTAAATAAAGGTGTTCTCAACTAGCCTACAAATAATAATTTCTCTCTCCCGCCGTATCGCATTCTCTTTCACCCCCCCCCCCCCCCCCCCAACTCTCTCCTTTCTCCCACACAGCCAGAGGTGGGTATAGAACACAGAGAAATACGATTTACTTATTTTGGTGTCATTCAGAAAGCTGCCAGAGCCCGAGGCCTAGGGCATTATGAACTGCTAGCAGTAATCTATAGTGAGCTCCAACAGCATTGGGACTGTGACCATCGTTGTTGTTGTTTTGGCTCTGTACTCCAGCCCTTTTGATTTGAAATGACACAATGACTATAAGGTTAAAGTGCAGATTGTCAGCTTCAGTTTGAATGTTTTCAGCTGTACAACTGACTTTCCCCTTTACCTTTCTATTCTCATGTACAATAAAAGGGACTCCAAAATGACACAATACATTATTTACCATTCATTTCTATTGGGCACAAAATAATCAGGAACACAACCAAAACAAACAGCAAATGCACCCAACAGATGTGTAGAGTCACAAGCTTGATGTCGTCATTGCATGCTAGGAATACTAAACTTTAGACTACTTTAATACACATTAATTTAGTTAATTTGGGGCTCCTAGAATGGGGGCACGATGCACAAAAAAGTGATGTAATTTATAAACGGTTCACCCGATATGGAGGAACATGCACTCGTAGAGCTGTACTCGTAGAGCTGCACTCGGAGAGCTGCACTCGGAGAGCTGCACTCGTAGAGCTCATAGTCATTATGTCATTTAAAATCCAAAGTACGTACAGAGCCAAAACAACAAATCATGTGTCGCTGTCCCAATGCTGTTAGAGCTCACTGTACGTACTGGCTTTAATCTGTTTCTACTGACAAATCCCTCTCCTTTCCCTCAGGGTCACAAGGTCCTCAGCACGGCTGTTTTTTTTTATTCTAACCCTAATCTATTTCTATGATAAACTAGACCCCTCTCCTTTTCCTCATAACCACAAATTCCTCTAACCCTCCAACTCCCTAGCCTATGGCCAATCAAACAATCACTATATTATATATCATCCACGTGTTGTAGACTATATTATATATCATCCATGTGTTGAACCTATGGGCCCTGGTCTATAGTAGTGTACTATATAGGGAATAGGGCTCTGGTCTATAGTAGTGCACTATATAGGGAATAGGGCCCTGGTCTATAGTAGTGTACTATATAGGGAATAGGGCTCTGGTCTATAGTAGTGCACTATATAGGGAATAGGGCCCTGGTCTATAGTAGTGTACTATATAGGGAATAGGGCCCTGGTCTATAGTAGTGTACTATATAGGGAATAGGGCCCTGGTCTATAGTAGTGTACTATATAGGGAATAGGGCCCTGGTCTATAGTAGTGTACTATATAGGGAATAGGGCCCTGGTCTATAGTAGTGTACTATATAGGGAATAGGGCCCTGGTCTATAGTAGTGTACTATATAGGGAATAGGGCCCTGGTCTATAGTAGTGTACTATATAGGGAATAGGGCCCTGGTCTATAGTAGTGCGCTATATAGGGAATAGGGCTCTGGTCTATAGTAGTACCACTATATAGGGAATAGGGCTCTGGTCTATAGTAGTGTACTATATAGGGAATAAGGCCCTGGTCTATAGTAGTGCGCTATATAGGGAATAGGGCTCTGGTCTAGAGTAGTGTACTATATAGGGAATAGGGCTCTGGTCTAGAGTAGTGTACTATATAGGGAATAGGGCCCTGGTCTATAGTAGTGTACTATATAGGGAATAGGGCCCTGGTCTATAGTAGTGCGCTATATAGGGAATAGGGCTCTGGTCTAGAGTAGTGTACTATATAGGGAATAGGGCTCTGGTCTATAGTAGTGTACTATATAGGGAATAGGGCTCTGGTCTAGAGTAGTGTACTATATAGGGAATAGGGCTCTGGTCTGTAGTAGTGTACTATATAGGGAATAGGGCTCTGGTCTGTAGTAGTGCACTATATAGGGAACAGGGCTCTGGTCTATAGTAGTGCACCAAATAGGGAATAGGGCTCTGGTCTAGAGTAGTGTACTATATAGGGAACAGGGCTCTGGTCTAGAGTAGTGTACTATATAGGGAATAGGGCTCTGGTCTGTAGTAGTGCACTATATAGGGAATAGGGCTCTGGTCTGTAGTAGTGCACTATATAGGGAATAGGGCTCTGGTCTGTAGTAGTGCACTATATAGGGAATAGGGCTCTGGTCTGTAGTAGTGCACTATATAGGGAATAGGGCTCTGGTCTGTAGTAGTGCACTATATAGGGAATAGGGCTCTGGTCTGTAGTAGTGCACTATATAGGGAATTGGGCTCTGGTCTGTAGTAGTGCACTATATAGGGAATAGGGTGCCATATGGAAGTCAAGGTGAACTGATACTGTAGTCGAGGCTGTAAACTGGGACATACAGTCCATGAGGAAGTTAATGACGTGTGATCAGTGACAGGTGTGATAGGTATCTAGCAGCGTGAATGGAACGTCCTTTGTTTCCTGCCGGCCTCTTAAGGAAGAGAAACCATCCATAGAACTCACCGTGGAAACCAATACAATCCTTGATAGCCATGGAATTTGCCTACAGTTTTTGTTTTTCTCTCCCCTTGTTCAGATGGCAAAGGGAAGGAACAGTCACAGACAGAAATGCCCATGTCCTGGCACACACACACTGTAGGCAGCAGACATGCATACTCACACACCTACGCACCCCAAAGCTTAAAGGTTAGGGTCAGGGTTAGAGGTCACAGTGTTAGTGTCGGTGCTATGGTTAGGGTCAGGGTTAGAGGTTAGGCTGCTAGGGTCGGTGTTATGGTTAGGGTCAGGGTTAGAGGTCACAGTGCTAGGGTCGGTGCTATGGTTAGGGTCAGGGTTAGAGGTTAGGCTGCTAGGGTCGGTGCTATGGTTAGGGTCAGGTTTAGAGGTTAGGCTGCTAGGGTCGGTGCTATGGTGAGGGTCAGGGTTAGAGGTTAGGCTGCTAGGGTTGGTGCTATGGTTAGGGTCAGGGTTAGAGGTTAGGCTGCTAGGGTCGGTGCTATGGTTAGGGTCAGGGTTAGAGGTTAGGTTGCTAGGGTCGGTGCTATGGTTAGGGTCAGGGTTAGAGGTTAGGCTGCTAGGGTCGGTGCTATGGTTAGGGTCAGGGTTAGAGGTTAGGCTGCTAGGGTCGGTGCTATGGTTAGGGTCAGGGTTAGAGGTTAGGCTGCTAGGGTCGGTGCTATGGTTAGGGTCAGGGTTAGAGGTTAGGCTGCTAGGGTCGGTGCTATGGTTAGGGTCAGGGTTAGAGGTTAGGCTGCTAGGGTCGGTGCTATGGTTAGGGTCAGGGTTAGAGGTCACAGTGCTAGGGTCGGTGCTATGGTTAGGGTCAGGGTTAGAGGTCACAGTGCTAGGGTCGGTGCTAGGGTCAGGGTTAGAGGTTAGGCTGCTAGGGTCGGTGCTATGGTTAGGGTCAGGGTTAGAGGTCACAGTGCTAGGGTCGGTGCTATGGTTAGGGTCAGGGTTAGAGGTTAAACAGAGGGTCAGGTTGTTTACCGATGATGAGGATGACTTTGGGTCGTGGTCTGGAGGGGTCGAACACCTCGTACTCCTCGATGAGTTCAGCGGTCTCCGACAGGTCTGAATCACTCTCAATGGAGAACTGGCTGATGGGAGGGAGGCGGTCGTAGCGCCGGTATGGGAAGTTGGGACTGTCTGGGAGCACTGAGGGGAGAAAACACACACAGGTGAGCAGGCAGGCAAGCACACACACACACACACGCAAACACACACACAGACACACGCAAACACACAGACGCACACACACACACGCAAACACACACACACAGACACACACACACACCCAGAAGTTGTTATTCAACAAGAGCTTGTTTCTTACATGTTTCTATTACCACTTTGATCCACATCAGTTCATTGACTAATGAATGAACTAACACAATGCTGAATTAGTCACATACTAGAAGATACAGCCCTAAGAGGGACAGACACTGTCCTGGCTATGGCTTTAGGAACCATGACAGACCAACAGGCACTTCAGGTTGTAACGGGGGAAAGCAAAGCACAGAAACTCTCGGTCTCTTGACAATAGAATAGTCATCTTAATAAATGAAACAAACACAGACCCTAAAAGCCAATCAATGTATTGATTGTGCAAACAGCTTTACATTCAATCAATTGAACAATCAATCAAGGAATCATCCCTTATATTGAACACTTCATTTCAGAATGGCAGTGTTCATAAAGCAATCAATCAATTGAACAATCAATCAAGGAATCATCCCTTATATTGAACACTTCATTTCAGAATGGCAGTGTTCATAAAGCAATCAATCAATTGAACAATCAATCAAGGAATCATCCCTTATATTGAACACTTCATTTCAGAATGGCAGTGTTCATAAAGCAATCAATCAAATTGAAAATCAATCAAAAACATTTTCAGAAAAGGATTTTAGGATCAAATTTGGTAAACTGTTTAACTGCAGCTTAACAGACACAGGCGAAGCAAGAATAAACATTCTGGAAAACCCCAAGCTGAGCCACACAGTGCCAAGTCTCAGACTCAATATCAAACGACCAATTTCTCTTTCCAGACACTTTGCATCTGTTTCTCTATCTATCTATCAGCACCTGAGGGCTGAAACATGTTCCACAACGACTGGCTCTGACTGCGTCCCTAATGCCACCCTATTCCCTACTACTATAGACCAGGGCCCTATTCCCTATATAGTGCACTACTATAGACCAGAGCCCTATTCCCTATATAGTGCACTACTATAGACCAGAGCCCTATTCCCTACTACTATAGACCAGAGCCCTATTCCCTACTACTATAGACCAGGGCCCTATTCCCTATATAGTACACTACTATAGACCAGAGCCCTATTCCCTATATAGTGCACTACTATAGACCAGAGCCCTATTCCCTATATTGTACACTACTATAGACCAGAGCCCTATTCCCTATATAGTACACTACTATAGACCAGAGCCCTATTCCCTATATAGTGCACTACTATAGACCAGAGCCCTATTCCCTATATAGTGCACTACTATAGACCAGAGCCCTATTCCCTATATAGTGCACTACTATAGACCAGAGCCCTATTCCCTATATAGTGCACTACTATAGACCAGAGCCCTATTCCCTATATAGTGCACTACTATAGACCAGAGCCCTATTCCCTATATAGTGCACTACTATAGACCAGAGCCCTATTCCCTATATAGTGCACTACTATAGACCAGAGCCCTATTCCCTATATAGTACACTACTATAGACCAGAGCCCTATTCCCTATATAGTACACAACTATAGACCAGAGCCCTATTCCCTATATAGTGGTACTACTATAGACCAGAGCCCTATTCCCTACTACTATAGACCAGAGCCCTATTCCCTATATAGCACACTACTATAGACCAGAGCCCTATTCCCTATATAGTGCACTACTATAGACCAGAGCCCTATTCCCTATATAGTGCACTACTATAGACCAGGGCCCTATTCCCTATATAGTGCACTACTTAGGTTGGAGTCATTAAAACTAGTTTACATCCACTTAGGTTGGAGTCATTAAAACTAGTTTACATCCACTTAGGTTGGAGTCATTAAAACTAGTTTACATCCACTTAGGTTGGAGTCATTAAAACTAGTTTACATCCACTTAGGTTGGAGTCATTAAAACTAGTTTACATCCACTTAGGTTGGAGTCATTAAAACTAGTTTACATCCACTTAGGTTGGAGTCATTAAAACTAGTTTACATCCACTTAGGTTGGAGTCATTAAAACTAGTTTACATCCACTTAGGTTGGAGTCATTAAAACTAGTTTACATCCACTTAGGTTGGAGTCATTAAAACTAGTTTACATACATTTAGGTTGGAGTCATTAAAACTTGTTTTTCAACCACTCCGCAAATGTCTTGTTCACAAACTATAGTATTGACAAGTCGGTTAGGACATCTACTTTGTGCATGACACAAGTAATTTTTCCAACAATTGTTTACAGACAGATTATTTCACTTATAATTCACTGGATCACAATTCCAGTGGGCCAGAAGTTTACATACACTAAGTTGACTGTGCCTTTAAACAGCTTGGAAAATTGCATAAAATTATGTCATGGCTTTAGAAGCTTCTGATTGGCTAATTGACATAATTTGAGTCAATTGGAGGTGTACCTGTGGCTGTATTTCAAGGCCTACCTTCAAACTCAGTACCTCTTTGCTTGACATCATGGGAAAATCTAAAGAAATCAGCCAAGACCTCAGAAAAAAATTTGTAGACCTCCACAAGTCTGGTTCATCCTTGGGAGCAAATTCCAAACGTCTGAAGGTACCATGTTAATCTGTACAAACAATAGTACGCAAGTATAAACACCATGGGACCGCGCAGCCGTCATACTGCTCAGGAATGAGAGGCGTTCTGTCTCCTAGAGATGAACATACTTTGGTACGAAAAGTGCAAATCAATCCCAGAACAACAGCAAAGGACCTTGTGAAGATGCTGGAGGAAACAGGTACAAAAGTATCTATATCCACAGTAAAATGATTCCTATATCGACATAACCTGAAAGGCCGCTCAGCAAGGAAGAAGCCACTGCTCCAAAACCGCCATAATAAAGCCGGACTATGGTTTGCAACTGCACATGGGGACAAAGATTGTACTTTTTGGACAAATTTCCTCTGGTCTGATGAAACCAAAAAATAACTGTTTGGCCATAATAACCATCGTTAGGTTTGGAGGAAAAAAGGGGAGGCTTGCAAGCCGAAGAACACCATCCTAACTGTGAAGCACGGGGGTGGCAGCATCATGTCGTGGGGGTGCTTTGCTGCAGGAGGGACTGGTGCACTTCACTAAATAGATGGCATCATGAGGCAGGAAAATTATGTGGATATATTGAAGCAACATCTCAAGACATCAGTGAGAAATTTAAAGCTTGGGTCTTCCAAATGGACAATGACCCCAAGTACACTTCTAAAGTTGTGGCAAAATGGCTTAAGGACAACAAAGTCAAGGTATTGGAGTGGCCATCACAAAGCCCTGACCTCAATCCTATAGAAAATTTGTTGGCAGAACTGAAAAAGCGTGTGTGAGCAAGGAGGCCTACAAACGTGACTCAGTTACACCAGCTCTGTCAGGTGGAATGGGCCAAAATTCACCCAACTTATTGTGGTAAGCTTGTGGAAGGCTACCCGAAACGTTTGACCCAAGTTAAACAATTTAAAGGAGGGGCCTCCCGAGTGGCGCAGTGGTCAAGGGCTGTACTGCAGTGCCAGCTGTGCCACCAGAGACTCTGGGTTCGTGCCCAGGCTCTGTCGTAACCGGCCGCGACCGGAAGGTCCGTGGGGCGACGCACAATTGGCCTAGCGTCGTCCGAGTTATGGAGGGTTTGGCCGGTAGAGATATTTGTGTTTCGGTGTTTCCACCGACACATTGGTGCGGCTGGCTTCCGGGTTGGATGCGCGCTGTGTTAAGAAGCAGTGCGGCTTGGTTGGGTTGTGTATCGGAGGACGCATGACTTTCAACCTTCGTCTCTCCCGAGCCCGTACGGGAGTTGTAGCGATGAGACAAGATAGTAGCTACTAAACAATTGGATACCATGAAATTGGGGAGATAAAGGGGTAAAATAAAAAATTATAATTTAAAGGCTACCAAATACTAATTGAGTGTATGTAAACTTCTGACCCACTGGGAATGTGATGAAAGAAATAAAAGCTGAAATAAATCACTCTCACCTATTATTCTGACATTTCACATTCTTACAATAAAGTGGTGTCACCATAGCTTTTAATTCTCTACTTTTTATTTTATATTTACCTTTATTTAACCAGTCAAGTCAGTTAAGAACAAATTCTTATTTTCAATGACGGCCTGGGAACAGTGGGTTAACTGCCTGTTCAGGGGCAGAACGACAGATTTGTACCTTGTCAGCGCGGTTACTAGTCCAACGCTCTAACCACTGCTGCCCCATATGTTGGGGTGTGACTAGGGAGGGTCATCTAGGTGATTATGGTTCTAGGTATGGTTCCCAATCAGAGGCAGCTTTTTGTCGTTGTCTCTGATTGTTAAATCATATTTAGGCAGCCATTTCCCTTTTTGTGCTTTGTGGGATCTTGACTATGGATAGTTGCCTGTTAGCGCTATTGTTTAGCTTCACGTTTCGTTTTGAGATTATTGGTTTGTTTCACTTAGTAAATAAAAGATGTGGAACCCAGATCACTCTGTGCTTTGGTCCACTTATTATGACGATCGTGACGAGTGGTGATCCTAACTGACCTGAGACACGGATTAAATGTCAGGAATTGTGTCAAAACTTGAGTTTAAATGTATTTGGCTAAAGAGTGTATGTAAACTTCCGACTTCACCTGTATCTATTGTACAGCTATCTATTCAGCTGCAACAATAACCTTACAACAGGTTAGAAAAGTTGGACAGACAGACATCTTTAGCGTCTTATTCAGAAGGGATACTGACCTTGAGGTTGAGACAATGTTATCTACAGGGAAACCCTGCCCAGCCACTCCTAACTATCCCTGTGCCTTTGACCCCTAACTAGGAGCACCGCTACACTACAATAGCTGCCCTCTGCTCCAACCTCTGTGCGAGTCTGTGTCTCTTCCGGAGGTGTTGGAATAAACGCAGAACACAACATTCCCATTGGACAGTTACAGTAAGTTATCTCTGCTAATAATGTACTATCTATCCAGCTGCTACAATAGCATTACCCCCAGGTTAGAATGGGTGGACAGACACGACATCTTGTCTTTTAGAGTATTGCTCCTGATCTCAATGTTTTTCCAGGAGTAACCTCGACACTCACTCTGTCTTTCATCCATTCCTCATGTCCTCTCTCCATGCCTCTTTTTCCTCAAAATGGTTTGGAGGAAATGGCCAGAGTGGGAGACCTTGGATCTTCTCCTCCAATACGGTTTGGGAAGGAGAGAGGATGCAAGGAATCGAGGAAAGACTAATTGAAAAAAAGAGCCTCCTCAGCCCTCTCACTACTCACTCCTTGTGAGGCAGAACACACACACAACTCACCGTTTCTGAAGAAGGACCTACGTGACTGTCCTCCGTTGAGGGGGGGAAGGGACTTCTTCTCCTGGCCGACGAATGTGTCCCACCGGACCCTGTCTGGTCCCCCGAGCTCCCTCACCTTCTTTAGACACACCTCCAGGTAGTCTATAGGGTCCTCTGGTTTATAGTACATCAACCCTGTCAACAGGCTCTGGAGAAGACAAATACAACATCAACAACAATAATAACAACAACCCAATGAGAGAGACAGATACATAACCCTAACCTTGACCCCAGACCCTGAACTATAACCCTAACCAGTCTTAACCCTAACCCAGAGCCTGACCTCTAACCCTAACCAGTCTTAACCCTAACCCAGACCCTGACCTCTAACCCTAACCAGTCTTAACCCTAACCCAGACCCTGACCTCTAACCCTAACTAGTTTAACCCGAACCCAGACCCTGACCTCTAACCCTAACTAGTTTAACTCTAACCCAGACCCTGACCTCTAACACTAACCTTGACCCCAGACCCTGAACTATAACCCTAAACAGTCTTAATCCTAACCCAGACCCTGACCTCTAACCCTAACTAGTATAACCCTAACCCAGACCCTGACCTCTAACCCTAACCAGTCTTAACCCTAACCCAGACCCTGACCTCTAACCCTAACTAGTTTAACCCGAACCCAGACCCTGACCTCTAACCCTAACTAGTTTAACTCTAACCCAGACCCTGACCTCTAACACTAACCTTGACCCCAGACCCTGAACTATAACCCTAACCAGTCTTAATCCTAACCCAGACCCTGACCTCTAACCCTAACTAGTTTAACCCTAACCCTGACCTCTAACCCTAACCAGTCTTAACCCTAACCCAGACCCTGACCTCTAACCCTAACCAGTCTTAACCCTAACCCCAGACAATGACCTCTAACCCTAACCAGTCTTAACCATAACCCCAGACCCTAACCAGTCTTAACCCTAACCCTAACTAGTCTTAACCCTAACTAGTCTTAACCCTAACACTAACCAGTCTTAACCCTAACCAGTCTTAACCCTAACCCTAACTAGTCTTAACCCTAACACTAACCAGTCTTAACCCTAACTAGTCTTAACCCTAACACTAACCAGTCTTAACCCTAACTAGTCTTAACCCTAACTAGTCTTAACCCTAACCCTAGCCAGTCTTAACCCTAACTAGTCTTAACCCTAACTAGTCTTAACCCTAACACTAACCACGGACCACTAGAGGCTTAGAGAACATCAACCCTGTCAACAGGCTCTGGAGAAAACAACACAATGAGAGAGACCGATACATAACCCTTAACCCTGACCCCTTAACCCTGACCCCTTAACCCTGACCCCTTAACCCTTAACCCTGACCCCTTAACCTCTTCTAACCCTAACAGATACATGTTGATGTTATTACATTGTTTTGAGACTTGAAACGTACTCGTAGATCATTGTACATTTCTGCACTGTGTTTTCACAGGTGTGTTAGATCAACACAACACTCCGTCACGCTTGTAGGGAATTACCCAAGTATCCCAGCCTGGGTTAACTTATTACAGTTGATGGAAGGTGACATTCATAGGAAAGACCCAGGACTTCTATCTACGTTGACTGTACTGTTCTCTAGTAGAAACACAAACGAAGGATTCCCTTTGTGTGAGACTTTTCTTTTCACCCATGTAGAGAGAAATACCACTTAAGTATGTTTGTGTTTACGTTGGTGAATGCTTGTGTGTCTGTCATTCTTAGAGAGAAATACCACTTAAAGTATGTTTGTGTTTACGTTTGTGAATGCTTGTGTGTCTGTCATTCTTTAACCCTGCAGGTTCTTAAACAATGCTTTCCCCCCCGAGACTAAAGACACGCTTTCAAACTAAGCCTCCACCCTCTTCTTCTCCGTCCCAAACGGCTCCCTACATAAGTGTCAGAACTAGCCTATTGGCCCTGGTCAAAAGTAATGCACTATGTAGGGAATAGGGTGCCCTTTGGGCAGCTACAACCCAACACAATGGACTGGGGGTGGGGCCAAAGACTGGGGGTGGGGCTACCCATTGATTTACAGTTGTATTTTCCAACCCAACACAATGGACTGGGGGTGGTGCCAAAGATTTCCAGGATGGTTCATTGATTTATGGGTCACAATTTTTTTTAAATTTTATAATAATATTTTTGATCGGGAAAATGACTCAAATGCTTGGTAGAACCTCCACTGTGTTAACTACACTACTAAAAAAAATTATGAATATACAATTAACTAAATTAACTTTTTTTTTTTAAAGCATTGACCTATCTAATCAAAGGTTAAGAATGTGTCTGGTTAGTTAGGAAATATATATTCATTATTGAAACACACTGAAACTATGCAGAATGTCTTGAATATGTAAGAATATTTGTGGTGGGTCTCTATCTCTCTGCCTTGTAAAGTTGTAAACATTCATTTCACACCATGACTTGAATTGGTTACCCAACCTGATGTATGTATTTATTTAGTTACAGCATCAGTCAGTTGTCTTCTTAATTAATAGCATTATCTGGCTGAAAATAAACATGAATAAAACCTGTCATTGGTTATATTGGATTAGATTCGACCATTTCAAACGTGATATGAAACCTTTCAAACGCTACACTCTGATTGATCCTGAACTGAAACAAAAAGATGGATTTGGATATATGCAGTATGCACTTATTTATATGGTACGGCTACTGTAGCTATCATTTAGGCTCCACATACTGTCTCCTTTATCCATTTACTAAAAACCACTTAGCCTAATGTGAACGACTAAACGAATCATTTTTTTTTCAAACTAAAGGACAATACCCTAATTAATCTGTAATACTGCCATCGATAAAAGTATTGTAACTGAATCCCGCGAAGCCAAAGCCGATTCAGTTGATCTCACCTCAAACAGTTGAGGTATCTCCCGCCTGGTGAGATACTCCTTAGCGTCGTTGGTATTCATCTCGACGGTTGTAGATGGGAGAGAGATTCTGGACGATATCACTCCGTTCTCGAAGCCTCCGGCTTTGCTTTCAGTACAACAACAACAACAAAAAACAACAAAAATGTACGTGTTCGCGTTGTCTGTATCGGTTTGTTGATACTAGTCTACCTGTGAATGGACCAACCGAACTCCCGAGGTTTGACAGAAGCTCAGAACATTTTAACCTTCACTTCATATCTGGATTCCAGGAGGAGGAGGAGAAAGGAAGGCAATGCCACCTTCTTCAGAGAGAGCTGTGTGGCTATCTAGTCTTTTCCCTTCCTTATAGTATGCTACTCCTTCTTCTACTGCTACCGCGTCTGCACCGCTGCTGCTCTGGTCTGATCTTCACAGAACGAGACTGACACAAATTGGTCCCTATCTGCGCATTCAGTGCCTTAGCTTTGAGCGTCTGTGGGCGTCTCTCTCTGTGCGGCGCGCTGTGCCAAAATCAACAGCACACGGACAGAGTGAAGCCTACCTACAGATGTAGGATATTAATTTGAGCCAGTTTGCTACGAAGGAAAATAATACGGCAGCAACAGGACATGTGAATTATTATGTGGATTATAATTCGTGGACATTTCTAAGGGCTGATACATTTTTCGTTATGGCAAATCAAGTCTGACATTTCAAAGTGGAAATTACAAACTTTGGAAACTTGTTTGCATTTCCCGGTTGTGCAGGAACATTCTCAGCAACAAAAGAGAGTTCAAATTAAGATCCTACATCTGTAACTAGTGTGGAGTGGATTTGTTAAATCATTTTTGTACCCTGTCAAATGAGATCTAAACTCTCTGGGTCGCATCCCGAATGGCAGCCTTTTCCCTCTTTAGTGCACTACTTTGAATGGCAACCTTTTCCCTCTTTAGTGCACTACTTTGAATGGAAGCCTTTTCCCTCTTTAGTGCACTACTTTGAATGGCAGCCTTTTCCCTCTTTAGTGCACTACTTTGAATGGCAGCCTTTTCCCTCTTTAGTGCACTACTTTGAATGGCAGCCTTTTCCCTCTTTAGTGCACTACTTTGAAGGGTAGCCTTTTCCCTCTTTAGTGCAATACTGTGAATGGTAGCCTTTTCAGTTAATTCTCATACCCTGCTATGTTCCTAACCTTCTGCGTTAATTCTCCTAACCTTCTGCGTTAATTCTCCTAACCTTCTGCTTTAATTCTCCTAACCTTCTGCGTTAATTCTCCTAACCTTCTGCGTTAATTCTCCTAACCTTCTGCTTTAATTCTCCTAACCTTCTGCGTTAATTCTTCTAACCTTCTGCGTTAATTCTCCTAACCTTCTGCGTTAATTCTCCTAACCTTCTGCGTTAATTCTCCTAACCTTCTGCTTTAATTCTCCTAACCTTCTGCGTTAATTCTCCTAACCTTCTGCGTTAATTCTCCTAACCTTCTGCGTTAATTCTCCTAACCTTCTGCGTTAATTCTCCTAACCTTCTGCGTTAATTCTCCTAACCTTCTGCTTTAATTCTCCTAACCTTCGGCTTCCATCAGTTCCGAGAAACCATCAATGTCACCACACTGGTTTGAAACCCTGATGTGGAGGGAGTGGGTTCTTCTGGTCCTGGAGAGATCCACAGCCAGGCTGTGCAGGTGTTTGTTTTAGCCCAGCACTTACAACCTCTAATCATCAAGCCTTTGATACGTTTATCAGGCTTGTCAGAGGCAGGATTGATGAGCACTCTGTTACAATCATACTCATTACACATCATTCACACGAGTGTGAATAGTCCTTGTTTTATTATCCTTGTGGGGACTTTTTGGGGATTTGAGGTCCCAACAAGGATAGAAGAACCAACACACACACACACACACACACACACACACACACACACACACACACACACACACACACACACACACACCTACACACACATACACACACACACAAACACACACACACACACACACACACACACTCCACCTGACACACTAGCTCCACCTGACACACGTGTCAGCCATTATACCCCCACAGCTGTTCCAACGTATCAGCCATTATACCCCCACAGCTGTTCCAACGTATCAGCCATTATACCCCCACAGCCGGTCCAACGTGTCAGCCATTATACCCCCACAACCGGTCCAACGTGTCAGTCATTATACCCCCACAGCCGGTCCAACGTGTCAGCCATTATACCCCCACGGCTGGTCCAACGTGTCAGCCATTATACCCCCACAGCTGGTCCAACGTGTCAGCCATTATACCCCCACAGCTGGTCCAACGTGTCAGCCATTATACCCCCACAGCCGGTCCAACATGTCAGTCATTATACCCCCACAGCCGGTCCAACGTGTCAGTCATTATACCCCCACAACCGGTCCAACGTGTCAGTCATTATACCCCCACAGCTGGTCCACTCAGCTCTGTTGAAAAACAGGCTGCACACTGACTGTGACTGACTAACTGAATGACTGCCTGGCTGCCCTGATTGCCCTGATTGAATGTCTGGTTTACTGGCTGGCTAGGCTAACTGTCTGGTTGGCCGACTGTTGCTGACTGTCAAAATGCAGAGCTTTTTGTGTTGAATTGATGCTTGCTTCTTTAATTGATGTCTTCTGTCGTGTAACATTGCATAATGTAGCTGCCTGGAAAATGCTTCGTAGGAAGAAGATAACTGTGCATACCATTATAATTTAAAATGCCAGGAATATTGTAGAACATCACAGCTTAGTGGTGAGCGAGAGTTGTCAATGGTTACCACAACCACAAAGTCACAATTGGCTATATCGTGAAAATTAATTAAAAAATTACTTTTTGGTTGTACGGTTAGGGTTAAATGAGATTAGACGAAAATAAGTTGTAGAAATAGATGAGATTCGTAATAATTTGTATAATTAGAGAGAGAGAGAATGAGAGAGAGAGAGCGGGAGAGATGCCTCAAGTTCAAGAGCACGAGGAGGAGAGAGAAGATAAGAGGATGAGGGAGGAGACCTGGATTAGATGGTTGGCACACACACACAACACACACACACAACACACACACACACACACACACACACACACACACACACACACACACACACACACACACACACACACACACACACACACACACACACACACACACACACACACACACACACACACACACACACACACAGTGTCTATTTTAATCCCTCCCACAGTGTGTGACAAGGTTGATATAGACGAACAGAGCCGGCTAATGTACTGTTAGTGGTGTTGTTGAATAATATCTAGAGAGACTGAGAGCGATGAGAAAATATACACAGACCACAAATTCCAATTGGCTATATTTAAAGGTTTTAACATCATCCTCAGCATCTTCCCCAAAATTTGGAACCAAAGACTGATCACCCCAATCCACAAAAGTGGAGGCAAATTTGACCCCAATAATTACAGTGGGATCTGCGTCAACAGTAACCTTGGGAAAATCCTCTGCATTATCATTAACAGCAGACTCGTATATTTCCTCAGTGAAAACAGTGTACTGAGCAAATGTCAAAATTGCTTCTTTTGTATTTATTTATTAGCGTACGACAGACCACATATTCACCCTGCACACCCTACTTGACAAACAAACAAACAAAGGCAAAGTCATATTTGTTGATTTCAAAAAAGCTTTTAACTATATTTGGCACAAGGGTCTGCCATACAATCTGATGGAAAGCGGTGTTGAGAAAAAACATACAACATGATACAATCCATGTAAATCAAATCAAATTGTCTTTGTCACATACACATGGTTAGCAGATGTTAATTTGAGTGTAGCGAAATGCTTGTGCTTCTAGTTCTGACTATGCAGTAATATCTAACAAGTAATCTAACAAATTCACAACAACTACCTTATACACACAAGTGTAAAGGAATGAATAAGAATATGTACGTATAAATATATGGATGAGCGATGGGCGAACGGCATAGGCAAGATGCAGTAGATGGTATGAAATACAGTATATACATATGAGATGAAAAGTGACTAGTGATTCCTTGATTAAGTCCATTTATTAAAGAGGCCAATGATTTCAGGTCTGTATGTTGGCAGCAGCCTCTCAATGTTAGTGATGGCTGTTTAACAGTCTGATGGCCTTGAGATAGAAGCTGTTTTTCAGTCTCTCTGCCCAGCTGACGTCACCTTCTGGATGACAACGAGGTGAACAGGCACTGGCTCGGGTGGTTGTTGTCCTTCATGATCTTTTTGTCCTTCCTGTGACATCGGGTGCTGTAGGTGGCCTGGAGGGTAGGTAGTTTGCCCCCGGTGATGCGTTGTGCAGACCTCACTACCCTCTGGAGAGCCTTGCGGTTGAGGACTGTGTAGTTACAATACCAGGCGGTGATACATGCCTGACAGGATGCTCTCAATTGTACATCTGTAACATTTTGTAAGGTTTTTAGGTGACAAGCCAAATATATTCAGCCTCTGAGGTTGAAGAGGCTCTGTTGCACCTTCTTCACCATGCTGTCTGTGTGGGTGGACCATTTCAGTTTGTCTGTGATGTGTACGCCGAGGAACTTAAAACTTTCCATCTTCTCCACTACTGTCCCGTCGATGTGGATGGGGGGGTGCTCCCTCTGCTGTTTCCTGAAGTCCACAATAATCTCCTTTGTTTTGCTGACGTTGAGTGAGAGGTTGTTTTCCTGACACCACACTCCAAGTGCCCTCACCTCCTCCCTGTAGGCTGTCTCGTCATTGTTGGTAATCAAGCCTACTACTGTAGTGTCGTCTGCAAACTTGATGATTGAGTTCTATGCCTGCATGGCCACGCAGTCATGGGTGAACAGGAAGTAAAGGAGGGGGCTGAGCATGCACCCATGTGGGGCCCCAGTGTTGAGGATCAGCGGGGTGGAGATGTTGTTATCTACCCTCACCACCTGGGGGCGGCCCGTCAGAAAGTCCAGGACCCAGTTGCACAGGGCGGAGTTAAGACCCAGGGCCTTAAGCTTTATGATGAGCTTGGAGGGTACTATGGTGTTGAATGCTGAGCTGTAGACAATGAACAGCATTCCTACATAGGTATTCCTCTTGTCCAGATGGGATAGGGCAGTATGCAGTGTCATGGCGATTGCATCGTCTGTGGACCTGTTGGGGTCTCTCAAAGCACTTCATGAAGTGATAGTCATTTAGTTCAGTTACCTTCAAAGATTTGTACACAAACAACAAGTGTGCGGTTAAGATAGACAAAAAAAACACACGTTTCATTCCACATGGCTGTGGGGTGAAACAGGGATGCAGCTTAAGCTCCACCCTCTTCAACATATACAGTGTTTAGTCAGCCACCAATTGTGCAAGTTCTCCCACTTAAAAAGATGAGAGAGGCCTGTAATTTTCATCATAGGTACACTTAAACTATGACAGACAAAATGAGAAGAAAGAAAATCCAGAAATCACATTGTAGGATTTTTAATGAATTTATTTAGCAAATTATGGTGGAAAATAAGTATTTGATCTATAACAAAAGTTTATCTCAATACTTTGTTATATACCCTTTGTTGGCAATGACAGAGGTCAAACGTTTTCTGTAAGTCTTCACAAGGTTTTCACACACTGTTGCTGGTATTTTGGCCCATTCCTCCATGCATATCTCCTCTAGAGCAGTGATGTTTTGGGGCTGTTGCTGGGCAACACAGACTTTCAACTCCCTCCAAATATTTTCTATGGGGTTGAGATCTGCAGACTGGCTAGGCCACTCCAAGACCTTGAAATGCTTCTTACGAAGCCACTCCTTCGTTGCCCGGGCGGTGTGTTTGGGATCATTGTCATGCTGAAAGACCCAGCCACGTTTCATCTTCAATGCCCTTGCTGATGGAAGGAGGTTTTCACTCAAAATCTCACGATACATGGCCCCATTCATTCTTTCCTTTACACGGATCAGTCGTCCTGATCCCTTTGCTGAAAAACAGCCCCAAAGCATGATGTTTCCACCCCCATGCTTCACAGTAGGTATGGTGTTCTTTGGATGCAACTCAGCATTCTTTGTCCTCCAAACACGACGAGTTGAGTTTTTACCAAAAAGTTATATTTTGGTTTCATCTGACCATATGATATTCTCCCAATCTTCTTCTGGATCATCCAAATGCTCTCTAGCAAACTTCAGATGGGCCTGGACATGTACTGGCTTAAGCAGGGGGACACGTCTGGCACTGCAGGATTTGAGTCCCTGGCAGCGTAGTGTGTTACTGATGCTAGGCTTTGTTACTTTGGTCCCAGCTCTCTGTAGGTCATTCACTAGGTACCCCCGTGTGGTTTTGAGATTTTTGCTCACCTTTCTTGTGATCATTTTGACCCCACGGGGTGAGATCTTGTGTGGAGCCCCAGATCGAGGGAGATTATCAGTAGTCTTGTATGTCTTCCATTTCCTAATAATTGCTCCCACAGTTGATTTCTTCAAACCAAGCTGCTTACCTATTAAGCCCCACCCTTTTCAACATATATATATCAACGAATTGGCTAGGGCACTAGAACAGTCTGCAGCACCCAGCCTCACCCGACTAGAATCTGAAGTCAAATGTTTACTGTTTGCTGATGATCTGGTGCTTCTGTCTCCAACCAAGGAGGGCCTACAGCAGCACCTAGATCTTCTGCACAGATTCTGTCAGATCTGGGCCCTGACAGACCTGGGCCCTGACAGACCTGGGCCCTGACAGACCTAGGCCCTGACAGTAAATCTCTGTAAGACTATAATGATGGTGTTCCAAAAAAGGTCCGGTTGTCAGGACAACAAATACAAACACTGTTGCCCTAGAGCAGTGGTTCACAAACGTTTTATAGTCTCATACCCCTTCAAACAGTCAACCTCCAGCTGCCCGCACCAGGGTCACTCTCAAATGTTTTTTTTTTTTTTACCATCATTGTAAACCTGCTACACATACTATACGATACATTTATTAAACATAAGAATTCGTTTTTGTCACAAAACCTTTGGATAGTGGGAAGTGACAAAGAGCTCTTATAGGACCAGACCACAAAATATAATAATCAATAATTCTGCTCTTTATTTAACCATCTTAAATATAAAACTTATTTGTTCATTGAAAATTGAGACAAAAACCCCAACTGTTAAAACCTCTGGGCTAGGGAGCGGTATTTTCACGTCCGGATGAAAAGCGTGCCCAAAGTAAACTGCCTGCCACTCAGGCCCAGAAGCTAGGATGTGTATATTATTAGTAGATCAGGATAGAACACACTCTGAAGTTTCTAAAACTATTTGTATCATGTCTGTGAGTATAACAGAACTGATTTGGCAGGCGAAACCCCGAGCACAATTCATCCAGGGATTTTCTTGTTGTTGAGGTCAATTTGTTTTCCATTAGTTTTCTATGGCAAGCCCGTTTTAATAGAAGTATGCTTGCAGTTCCTATGGCTTCCACTAGATGTCAACAGTCTTTAGAAATTGGTTGATGTTTTTCCTTTGAGAAATGAAGAAGTAGCCTTTTCCTTTCTGGGACTCGGGCCAAGTGGACTCTTTTGTTTGGGGCGCGTGACCTGAAGCTCGCTCCACATTGATTTTATCCGCTATTCAACACAATATATTCCGTCTTAAAATGTATCGCTTATTTACATTTTGAAATACCTATGGTTGGATTAGGAAAGTTGTTTTGAAATGTTTGGACTAAGTTTACAGGCAACTTATTAGATCATTTGTAGTCATGTTGGGCGAGTTGGAACCAGTGTATTTTCTGAATCAAACATGCCAAATAAATGGACATTTTGGGGATATAACAAAGGACATTATCGAACAAAAGGACCATTTGTGATGTTTCTGGGACATTTTGGCATGCCAACATAAGAAGATCTTCAAAGGTAAGGCATGAATTATATCGTTATTTCTGAGTTTTGTGTAGCGCCTGAAATATGATGAAATATGTTGGTGTGTCCTCCTTTCGTCGTAAAGCCTTTTTGAAATCACTGTGGTTGGATTAACACGAAGTTGAGCTTTATTTTGATGTATTATACATGTATGTTTTTGAATGTTTATTATGAGTATTTCTATTTTTGAATTTGGCTGCAATTTCATTGGCTGTTGTCAAATCAATCCCGTTAACGGGATCCGAGTGGGAAGAGATCACTAGCAGGTTAATGAGAAGGGTAGGCTTGAAAGGATGCACATAACTCTGCAATGTTGGGTTGTATTGGAGAGAGTCTCAGTCTTAAATCATTTTCCAAACACAGTCTGTGCCTGTATTTAGTTTTCATGCTAGTGAGGGCCAAAAATCCACTCTCACATAGGTATGTGGTTGCAAAGGGCATCAGTGTCTTAACAGCGTGATTTGCCAAGGCAGGATACTCTGAGCGCAGGCCAATCCAGAAATCTGGTAGTGGCTTCTGATTAAATTCAAGTTTCACAGAACCGCTTGTTGCAATTTCGATGAGGCTCTCTTGTTCAGACATCGGTAAATGGACTGGAGGCAGGGCATGAAAGGGATAATGAATCCAGTCGTTTGTGTCATCCGTTTGGGAAAGTACCTGCGTAATTGTGCACCCAACTCACTCCGGTGCTTCGCTATATACCATTTGACATTGTCCGTCAGCTTGAGTTCATTTGCACACAAAAAAATCATACAATGATGGAAAGACCTGTGTTGTTCTTGTTAATGCAGACAGAGAAGAGCTCCAACTTCTTAATCATAGTGTTACGGTTTTCTTCTATATCCTCCTCTGACGAAGAGGTAGAACAAGGATCGGACCAAAACGCAGCGTGTTGATTGAGATTCATGTTTAATAAAACGAAGAAACACGAACTTACACGAACACAAAAACAATAAACGAAACCGAAACAGCCTATCTGGTGCAAACTAACCGAGAGTACACATAGGACACTAAGGACAATCACCCACGACAAACTCAAAGAATATGGCTGCCTAAATATGGTTCCCAATCAGAGACAACGATAAGCACCTGCCTCTAATTGAGAACCACTCCAGACAGCCATAGACCTTGCTAGATAACCCCACTAGCTACAATCCCAAAAACATACACACCAAAACCCCAAGACAAAACACACCACAATACAAAAACTCCATGCCACACCCTGGCCTGACCCAATACATGAAGAAAAACACAAAATACTTAGACCAGGGCGTGACAGAACCCCCCCCCCCCTAAGGTGCGGACTCCCGAACACACCTCAAAACAATAGGGAGGGTCCGGGGGGGCGTCTGTCCATGGTGGCGGCTCCGGCGCGGGACGTGGAACCCACTCAGTAAATGTCTTAGTCCCCTCTCCTCGCGTCCCTGGATAGACCACCCTCGCCGCCGACCATGGCCTAGTAGTCCTCACCCAGAACCCTACTGGACTGAGGAGCAGATCGGGACTGAAGGACAGCTCGGGACTGAGGCAGCTCGGGACTGAGGGGAAGCTCGGGAGTGAGCGAAAGCTCGGGAGTGAGAGAAAGCTCGGGAGTGAGAGAAAGCTCGGGAGTGAGAGAAAGCTCGGGAGTGAGAGAAAGCTCAGGAGTGAGAAGAAGCTCAGGAGTGAGAAGAAGCTCAGGAGTGAGAGAAAGCTCAGGCAGGTAGATAGATCTACCAGATCCTGGCTGGCTGGTGGTTTCAGCAGATCCTGGCTGACTGGCAGATCCTGGCTGACTGGCAGATCCAGGCTGACTGGCAGATCTGGAAGATCCTGGCTGACTGGCAGATCTGGAAGAGTCTGGTTGACTGGCAGATCTGGAAGAATCTGGTTGACTGGCAGATCTGGAAGAGTCTGGTTGACTGGCAGATCTGGAAGAGTCTGGTTGACTGGCAGATCTGGAAGAGTCTGGTTGACTGGCAGATCTGGAAGAGTCTGGTTGACTGGCAGATCTGGAAGAGTCTGGTTGACTGGTAGATCTGGAAGAGTCTGGCTGACTGGTGGATCCTGGCTGACTGGCGAATCCTGGCTGACTGGCGGATCCTGGCCGACTGGCAGATCCTGGCCGACTGGCACTACTGGCGGATCCTGGCCGACTGGCACTTCTGGCAGATCCTGGCTGACTGGCACTTTTGGCGGATCCTGGAAGACTGGTGGATCCTGGCTGACTGGTGGATCCTGGCTGACTGGCTCCTCTGGCAGATCCTGGCTGACTGGTACTTCTGGCGGATCCTGGCAGACTGGTGGATCCTGGCTGACTGGTGGATCTAACTGATCCTGACAGACTGGCGGCGCTGGGCAGACTGGAGCCCACTGTATAAATGAGAGAGACAGAAAAAGAGAAAGAGAGAGAGTCAGAAAGAGAGAGACACAGAGAGAGAGAGAGAGAAATAGAGTGGGTGAGGAGGATGATTTCCATATCATTTGGAACAGCGGATGACAGCGGATGACAGCGGATGTCATCTAGGAGTCTGCAGGATTACCAGGTTCTGTAGGAGGAAAGGTCAATGTCAAATGTGTCATCAAAACAAAACAGAATGTAGCCAAAAAGGCCAAATGATCCTCAAAATACCGCAATGACCTCAGTAGGTTGCTACAATACCAAAGATAGAAGGCACAACAAAATCAATGGGAGTTATAAGCAACATTTCAGCCATAAATTAGATACATTTAGCGTATTGAAAATACTATCCTGTCGTCACGGCTGTTGAAAGGAGAGGACCAAGGTGCAGCGTGGAGAGCGTACATTTTCTCTTTTATTAAGAAAAGTGACACCGAACAAAACAATAAACACTACAAAAACAAACCGTGAAGCTACAGGCCCTAAACAAAGTCAACCTCCCACAAAGACAGGAGGGAAAAGGGTTCCCAATCAGAGACAACGATAGACAGCTGCCTCTGATTGAGATCCATACCCGACCAAACACAAAGAAATAGAAAACATAGAACTAAAGAAACTAGAATGCCCAACCTAGTCACACCCTGGCCTAACCAAAATCGAGAATAAAACCCTCTCTATGGCCAGGGCGTGACACCAACAAAGCTTTAAGAAGTTAAGAAAAAAAGGGTTAAGTATGAAATTGAAGACTCCATGAGGGTGGTATGAGGGCCCGACGTTCACAGGTGGGGGTTGTGCTTACAGCCCAACACCGTGCAGGACGTTTGGCATTTGCCAAAGAACACCAAGATTGGCAAATTCGCCACTGGCACCCTGTGCTTTTCACAGATGAAAGCAGGTTCACACTGAGCACATGTGGCAGAGTCTGGAGACGCCGTGGAGATTGTTCTGCCGCTTGCAACATCCTCAAGCATGACCAGTTTGGCGGTGGGTCAGTCATGGTGTGGGGTGGCATTTTTGGGGGGGGCCGCACAGCCCTCCGTGTGCTCGCCAGAGGTAGCCTGATCCTCAAACCCCTTGTGAGACCATATGCTGGTGCGGTTGGCCCTGGGTTCCAATTGAGCACATCTGGGACATCATGTCTCGCTCCATCCACCAACGCCATGTTGCACCACAGACTGTCCAGGAGTTGGCGGATGCTTTAGTCCAGGTCTGGGAGGAGATCCCTCAGGAGACCATCCGCCACCTCATTGCTTCATTGCTTCTACACCTGCATTGCTTGCTGTTTGGGGTTTTAGGCTGGGTTTCTGTACAGCACTTTGAGATATCAGCTGATGTACGAAGGGCTATATAAATAAATTTGATTTGATTTTGATTTGATTTGATTAGGAGCATGCCCAGGCGTTGTAGGGAGGTCATACAGGGACGTGGAGGCCACACACACTACTGAGCCTCATTTTGACTTGTTTTAAGGACATTACATCAAAGTTGGATCAGCCTGTAGTGTGGTTTTCCACTTAAATTTTGAGTGTAACTCCAAATCCAGACCTCCATGGGTTGATAAATTTGATTTCCATTGATCATTTGTGTGATTTTGTTGTCAGCACATTCAACTATGTAAAGAAAAAAGTATTTAATAAGAATATTTCATTCATTCAGATCTAGGATGTGTTATTTTAGTGTTCCCTTTATTTTTTTGAGCAGTGTATTTATACTTAACTACTTCCAGTCTGTCTGCCGTTGAACTGTCTCATAGGCCTAAATGTTCCAGCTGTCTCGATATCTTAACAAGATGATATAGCAATGCTCCAAGAAACACACCTGCTCCAAAAGGACACAGTTGTACTAACAGGCTGCTTTTCATAAAGCCCCTCACAAACTAAAGGTCATAATGATACGTAGTAGGAAACTCAAATTCACCATCTTGGAGAAAAGACCAAGAAGGCAGAATCACTCTTCTTGAACAAGTAAAAAGAGTACAGTTTTTACTCAAACAGGGATAAATCGTTCTGACACCTATATTTTCTTTAATCAAAAAAATTCGACATATGAGCTTGTCTGATCACCACGCCTACTACTGCCAACTTCAAAATGTCCGAATCTCCTAAAAGAGCCACAAGATGGCGTTTCAACGTGTCATTTCAACCAAATCCTACATTCTGTGATGAATTTGAAATGTAACTAAATTCATTCATAACGATCAATAACAATTTGTTCTATGGGATGCCACCAATGGTTTTATATATTTTTTAAAATGATGTAACTGCATTAATTACAATTAAAGAAGATATTATAATGTTTTGAACTGCGATAGAACGTTCTCAACAAACACTCTCTGTACCAGGTAGAGATTACTCTTCCAAAGTCAAGACAGAACTTCATTTATTGGGAAGACAGAGTGCAGAATTTGCCATCCATTGAGTAAGACTCAATGTTACTTCCATGATAATCGTCTCAGTCGTTTACTGGCCAACAAGCTAAGCAGTAATGAACAATTAGCTGATATAACAACTATTGAATCTGACACAGGGAATTACAATCAGAACCAAAATTCATCAAAGAATCAACAGCTTCTTTTCCCGCCCTGACCATAGAGAGCCCTCGGGTTCTGGGCGTGACTAGGGGGGGTTCTAGGTGTTATATTTCTATGTTGGCGTGTGTGTATGGTTCCCAATTGGAGGCAGCTGATAATCTGCTAGGTGGGATAATGTTTTGTGTGAGTGCCTGTGTGTGTGCGCTACGTATTTCACGATCGTTATGTCTTTGTTGTTTTGGAAGTCTCACTCTCATTAAAATGTGGAACTCTACTCGCGCTGCGCCTGGGTCCAATTGTTCATACGACGGCTGTGACGCTTCTATAAACAACTGTTCACCTCTAATTGTATCGCAACACCAACACAGACTAAGTCCTTATTATGTCTTAGTTGGTTCATCAGAAACAACAGCTCCTTGGCCTGCATTATGTCTCTTGAAGAGACCAGAAGAGTCACATCTCTGGCCTGCATTATGTCTCTAGAAGAGACCAGAAGAGTCACATCTCTGGCCTGCATTATCTCTCTAGAAGAGACCAGAAGAGTCACATCTCTGGCCTGCATTATCTCTCTAGAAGAGACCAGAAGAGTCACATCTCTGGCCTGCATTATCTCTCTAGAAGAGACCAGAAGAGTCACATCTCTGGCCTGCATTATCTCTCTAGAAGAGACCAGAAGAGTCACATCTCTGGCCTGCATTATCTCTCTAGAAGAGACCAGAAGAGTCACATCTCTGGCCTGCATTATCTCTCTAGAAGAGACCAGAAGAGTCACATCTCTGGCCTGCATTATCTCTCTAGAAGAGACCAGAAGAGTCACATCTCTGGCCTGCATTATCTCTCTAGAAGAGACCAGAAGAGTCACATCTCTGGCCTGCATTATCTCTCTAGAAGAGACCAGAAGAGTCACATCTCTGGCCTGCATTATCTCTCTAGAAGAGACCAGAAGAGTCACATCTCTAGCCTGCATTATCTCTCAGATAAAAAAAAGCTTTTGATAGACTAGAAGGGTCACATCTCTGGTCTGTATTGGAACAAATGATAATTGGCTCCAATTTCATTAATATGATTAAATTACTATATTCATTAACATGATTAAAATACTATATATTCAGTATGCAGCATTTATAAATAAGGCCTCTAGTCTCTAACTGGGGTGTATTCACTATGAGGCCTCTAGTCTCTATTTGGGATGTATTCTCTATGAGGCCTCTAGTCTCTAACTGGGGTGTATTCACTTTGAGGTCTCTAGTCTCTATCTGGGGTGTATTCACTATGAGGCCTCTAGTCTATAACTGGGGTGTATTCACTATGAGGCCTCTAGTCTATAACTGGGGTGTATTCACTATGAGGCCTCTAGGCTCTATTTGGGATGTATTCTCTATGAGGCCTCTAGTCTCTAACTGGGGTGTATTCACTTTGAGGTCTCTAGTCTCTATCTGGGGTGTATTCACTATGAGGCCTCTAGTCTATAACTGGGGTGTATTCACTATGAGGCCTCTAGTCTCTATTTGGGATGTATTCTCTATGAGGCCTCTAGTCTCTAACTGGGGTGTATTCACTATGAGGCCTCTAGTCTATAACTGGGGTGTATTCACTATGAGGCCTCTAGTCTATAACTGGGGTGTATTCACTATGAGGCCTCTAGTCTCTATCTGGGGTGTATTCACTATGAGGTCTCTAGTCTCTATCTGGGGTGTATTCACTATGAGGCCTCTAGTCTCTAACTGGGGTGTATTCACTATGAGGCCTCTAGTCTATAACTGGGGTGTATTCACTATGAGGCCTCTAGTCTCTAACTGGGGTGTATTCACTATGAGGCCTCTAGTCTCTAACTGGGGTGTATTCACTATGAGGTCTCTAGTCTCTATCTGGGGTGTATTCACTATGAGGTCTCTAGTCTCTATCTGGGGTGTATTCACTATGAGGCCTCTAGTCTATAACTGGGGTGTATTCACTATGAGGTCTCTAGTCTCTATCTGGGGTGTATTCACTATGAGGCCTCTAGTCTCTAACTGGGGTGTATTCACTATGAGGCCTCTAGTCTATAACTGGGGTGTATTCACTATGAGGCCTCTAGTCTCTAACTGGGGTGTATTCACTATGAGGCCTCTAGTCTCTAACTGGGGTGTATTCACTATGAGGTCTCTAGTCTCTATCTGGGGTGTATTCACTATGAGGCCTCTAGTCTATAACTGGGGTGTATTCACTATGAGGTCTCTAGTCTCTATCTGGGCTGTATTCACTATGAGGTCTCTAGTCTCTATCTGGGGTGTATTCACTATGAGGCCTCTAGTCTCTAACTGGGGTGTATTCACTATGAGGCCTCTAGTCTCTAACTGGGGTGTATTCACTATGAGGTCTCTAGTCTCTATCTGTCATGGTAGGCTAATGTTAACTAATGCTGTGTTCTTTTGCTCAAACAATGAAAACATTCTTCTAAACTACTAAATTGTTTTGGGAATTTTCAATTCTCCCTGATGTTCTAGCTTTTATTTAATTGATTGTTAGTTCTCAAATATAATATTAATAATTTAATGAATATAATATAACCTCTTTTCAGAACAGAACAGCCCCAATTCGTCGGGGTATGGACTCTACAAGGTGTTGAAAGTGTACCACAGGGATGCTGGCCCATGTTGACTCTACAAGGTGTTGAAAGTGTACCACAGGGATGCTGGCCCATGTTGACTCTACAAGGTGTTGAAAGTGTACCACAGGGATGCTGGCCCATGTTGACTCTACAAGGTGTTGAAAGTGTACCACAGGGATGCTGGCCCATGTTGACTCTACAAGGTGTTGAAAGTGTACCACAGGGATGCTGGCCCCATGTTGACTCTACAAGGTGTTGAAAGTGTACCACAGGGATGCTGGCCCATGTTGACTCTACAAGGTGTTGAAAGTGTACCACAGGGATGCTGGCCCATGTTGACTCTACAAGGTGTTGAAAGTGTACCACAGGGATGCTGGCCCATGTTGACTCTACAAGGTGTTGAAAGTGTACCACAGGGATGCTGGCCCCATGTTGACTCTACAAGGTGTTGAAAGTGTACCACAGGGATGCTGGCCCATGTTGACTCTACAAGGTGTTGAAAGTGTACCACAGGGATGCTGGCCCATGTTGACTCTACAAGGTGTTGAAAGTGTACCACAGGGATGCTGGCCCATGTTGACTCTACAAGGTGTTGAAAGTGTACCACAGGGATGCTGGCCCATGTTGACTCCAATTATTCCCACAGTTGTCAAGTTGGCTGGATGTCCTTTTGAGTGGTGGACCATTATTGGTACACGGGAAACTGTTGAGCCTGGAAAACCCAGCAGCGTTACAGTTCTTGAAACAAAGGTGAGGTGAGGAAAGGTGTTATTTGGCATTACTGCTATTAGCCAATATTAGCCAATAGAAACACTGTGAATAACAGATAGTCCTTGCTGCTATTAGCCCATAGATACACCGTGAATAACACATAGTCCTTGCTGCTATTAGCCCATAGATACACAGTGAATAACAGACAGTCCTTACTGCTATTAGCCCATAGATACACCGTGAATAACAGACAGTCCTTACTGCTATTAGAAACACATTGAATAACAGACAGTCCTTACTGCTATTAGCCCATAGAAACACATTGAATAACAGATAGTCCTTACTGCTATTAGCCCATAGAAACACATTGAATAACAGATAGTCCTTACTGCTATTAGCCCATAGAAACACATTGAATAACAGATAGTCCTTACTGCTATTAGCCAATAGGAACACATTGAATAACAGATAGTCCTTACTGCTATTAGCCCATAGAAACACATTGAATAACAGATAGTCCTTACTGCTATTAGCCCATAGAAACACTGTGAATAACAGATAGTCCTTGCTGCTATTAGCCCATAGAAACACATTGAATAACAGACAGTCCTTACTGCTATTAGCCCATAGAAACACTGTGAATAACAGACAGTCCTTACTGCTATTAGCCCATAGAAACACTGTGAATAACAGACAGTCCTTACTGCTATTAGAAACACATTGAATAACAGATAGTCCTTGCTGCTATTAGCCAATAGAAACACATTGAATAACAGATAGTCCTTGCTGCTATTAGCCCATAGAAACACTGTGAATAACAGATAGTCCTTGCTGCTATTAGCCCATAGAAACACTGTGAATAACACATAGTCCTTGCTGCTATTAGCCCATAGATACACCGTGAATAACAGACAGTCCTTACTGCTATTAGAAACACATTGAATAACAGATAGTCCTTACTGCTATTAGCCTATAGAAACACATTGAATAACAGATAGTCCTTACTGCTATTAGCCAATAGAAACACATTGAATAACAGATAGTCCTTACTGCTATTAGCCCATAGAAACACATTGAATAACAGATAGTCCTTACTGCTATTAGCCAATAGAAACACATTGAATAACAGATAGTCCTTGCTGCTATTAGCCAATAGAAACACATTGAATAACAGATAGTCCTTGCTGCTATTAGCCCATAGAAACACTGTGAATAACAGATAGTCCTTGCTGCTATTAGCCCATAGAAACACTGTGAATAACACATAGTCCTTGCTGCTATTAGCCCATAGATACACCGTGAATAACAGACAGTCCTTACTGCTATTAGAAACACATTGAATAACAGATAGTCCTTACTGCTATTAGCCCATAGAAACACATTGAATAACAGATAGTCCTTACTGCTATTAGCCAATAGAAACACATTGAATAACAGATAGTCCTTACTGCTATTAGCCCATAGAAACACATTGAATAACAGATAGTCCTTACTGCTATTAGCCCATAGAAACACATTGAATAACAGATAGTCCTTACTGCTATTAGCCAATAGAAACACATTGAATAACAGATAGTCCTTACTGCTATTAGCCAATAGAAACACATTGAATAACAGATAGTCCTTACTGCTATTAGCCAATAGAAACACATTGAATAACAGATAGTCCTTACTGCTATTAGCCAATAGAAACACATTGAATAACAGATAGTCCTTACTGCTATTAGCCAATAGGAACACATTGAATAACAGATAGTCCTTACTGCTATTAGCCCATAGAAACACATTGAATAACAGATAGTCCTTACTGCTATTAGCCCATAGAAACACATTGAATAACAGATAGTCCTTACTGCTATTAGCCCATAGAAACACATTGAATAACAGACATTACTGCTATTAGCCCATAGAAACACATTGAATAACAGACATTACTGCTATTAGCCCATAGAAACACATTGAATAACAGATAGTCCTTACTGCTATTAGCCAATAGAAACACATTGAATAACAGATAGTCCTTACTGCTATTAGCCCATAGAAACACGTAGAATAACAGACAGTCCTGGCTCAGGTAATTTCCTGGTCAACACATCTGGCAAACACCAGATACTAATATATTTACATACGCAATCACGACAACTATCACTAAGACCTCAGGGGCTGTGTTCAGACCAATGTTTCCCCTAGCAACAGGGTCTGAGCTAGGCTGTGTTCAGACCAATGTTTCCCCTAGCAACAGGGTCTGAGCTAGGCCGTGTTCACATCAGTGTTTCCCCTAGCAACAGGGTCTGAGCTTTGGCCGTGTTCACATCATTGTTTCCCCTAGCAACAGGGTCTGAGCTTTGGCCGTGTTCACATCATTGTTTCCCCTAGCAACAGGGTCTGAGCTTTGGCCGTGTTCACATCATTGTTTCCCCTAGCAACAGGGTCTGAGCTTTGGCCGTGTTCACATCAGTGTTTCGCCTAGCAACAGGGTCTGAGATTTGGCCGTGTTCACATCATTGTTTCCCCTAGCAACAGGGTCTGAGCTTTGGCCGTGTTCACATCAGGGTTTCCCCTAGCAACAGGGTCTGAGCTTTGGCCGTGTTCACATCAGTGTTTCGCCTAGCAACAGGGTCTGAGCTAGGCTGTGTTCAGACCTATGTTTCCCCTAGCAACAGGGTCTGAGCTAGGCTGTGTTCAGACCAATGTTTCCCCTAGCAACAGGGTCTGAGCTAGGCCGTGTTCACATCAGTGTTTCCCTTAGCAACAGGGTCTGAGCTTTGGCCGTGTTCACATCATTGTTTCCCCTAGCAACAGGGTCTGAGCTTTGGCCGTGTTCACATCATTGTTTCCCCTAGCAACAGGGTCTGAGCTTTGGCCGTGTTCACATCATTGTTTCCCCTAGCAACAGGGTCTGAGCTTTGGCCGTGTTCACATCAGTGTTTCGCCTAGCAACAGGGTCTGAGATTTGGCCGTGTTCACATCATTGTTTCCCCTAGCAACAAGGTCTGAGCTTTGGCCGTGTTCACATCAGGGTTTCCCCTAGCAACAGGGTCTGAGCTTTGGCCGTGTTCACATCAGTGTTTCGCCTAGCAACAGGGTCTGAGCTAGGCTGTGTTCAGACCAATGTTTCCCCTAGCAACAGGGTATGAGATAGGCTATGTTCAGACCAGGGTTTGCCCTAGCAACAGGGTCTGAGCTAGGCCGTGTTCACATCATTGTTTCCCCTAGCAACAGGGTCTGAGCTAGGCTATGTTCAGACCAGGGTTTCCCCTAGCAACAGGGTCTGAGCTTTGGCCGTGTTCACATCAGTGTTTCGCCTAGCAACAGGGTCTGAGCTAGGCTATGTTCAGACCAGGGTTTGCCCTAGCAACAGGGTCTGAGCTAGGCTGTGTTCAGACCAATGTTTCCCCTAGCAACAGGGTATGAGATAGGCTATGTTCAGACCAGGGTTTGCCCTAGCAACAGGGTCTGAGCTAGGCTATGTTCAGACCAGGGTTTGCCCTAGCAACAGGGTCTGAGCTAGGCTATGTTCAGACCAGGGTTTGCCCTAGCAACAGGGTCTGAGCTAGGCTATGTTCAGACCAGGGTTTGCCCTAGCAACAGGGTCTGAGCTAGGCTATGTTCAGACCAGGGTTTGCCCTAGCAACAGGGTATGAGATAGGCTATGTTCAGACCAGGGTTTGCCCTAGCAACAGGGTCTGAGCTAGGCCGTGTTCAGACCGTGGTTTTGGCAAAAACATAGAAGTAAAGAAACCTAGAAAACAAAACATAGAATGCCCCCCCACATCACATCCTGACCAAACCAAAATAGCGACATTAAAAAGACTCTCTAAGGTCAGTGCGTGACAGTACTAAGCAGGTAGCATATTGGTTAGAGTGTTGGACTAGTAAGCGGAAGGTTGCAAGATCAAATCCCTGAGCTGACAAGGTACAAATCTGTTGTTCTGCCCCTGAACAAGGCAGTTAACCCCCACACCTCTCTGATTCAGAGGGGTTGGGTTAAATGTGGAAGACACACCTCTCTGATTCAGAGGGGTTGGGTTAAATGTGGAAGACACACCTCTCTGATTCAGATGGGTTGGGTTAAATGTGGAAGACACACCTCTCTGATTCAGAGGGGTTGTGTTAAATGTGGAAGACACACCTCTCTGATTCAGAGGGGTTGGGTCAAATGTGGAAGACACACCTCTCTGATTCAGAGGGGTTGGGTTAAATGTGGAAGACACACCTCTCTGATTCAGAGGGGTTGGGTTAAATGCAGAAGACATATTTCAGATGAAGGAATTCAGTTGTACAACTGACTAGGTCTCCCCTTTACAGAAATACTACGAACCAAACAACAGTGCTAGGTGGCTTTACTACAGAGACACTGCTAACCAAACAACAGTGCTAGGTGGCTGTACTACAGAGACACTGCTAACCAAACAACAGTGCTAGGTGGCTGTACTACAGAGACACTGCTAACCAAACAACAGTGCTAGGTGGCTGTACTACAGAGACACTGCTAACCAAACAACAGTGCTAGGTGGCTGTACTACAGAGACACTGCTAACCAAACAACAGTGCTAGGTGGCTGTACTACAGAGACACTGCTAACCAATCAACAGTGCTAGGTGGCTGTACTACAGAGACACTGCTAACCAATCAACAGTGCTAGGTGGCTGTACTACAGAGACACTGCAAACCAAACAACAGTGCTAGGTGGCTGTACTACAGAGACACTGCTAACCAAACAACAGTGCTAGGTGGCTGTACTACAGAGACACTGCTAACCAAACAACAGTGCTAGGTGGCTGTACTACAGAGACACTGCTAACCAAACAACAGTGCTAGGTGGCTGTACTACAGAGACACTGCTAACCAAACAACAGTGCTAGGTGGCTGTACTACAGAGACACTGCTAACCAAACAACAGTGCTAGGTGGCTGTACTACAGAGACACTGCTAACCAAACAACAGTGCTAGGTGGCTGTACTACAGAGACACTGCTAACCAAACAACAGTGCTAGGTGGCTGTACTACAGAGACACTGCTAACCAAACAACAGTGCTAGGTGGCTGTACTACAGAGACACTGCTAACCAAACAACAGTGCTAGGTGGCTGTACTACAGAGACACTGCTAACCAAACAACAGTGCTAGGTGGCTGTACTACAGAGACACTGCTAACCAAACAACAGTGCTAGGTGGCTGTACTACAGAGACACTGCTAACCAAACAACAGTGCTAGGTGGCTGTACTACAGAAACACTGCTAACCAATCAACAGTGCTAGGTGGCTGTACTACAGAGACACTGCAAACCAAACAACAGTGCTAGGTGGCTGTACTACAGAGACACTGCTAACCAAACAACAGTGCTAGGTGGCTGTACTACAGAGACACTGCTAACCAAACAACAGTGCTAGGTGGCTGTACTACAGAAACACTGCTAACCAATCAACAATGTAAGGTGCCTGTACAGTTGAATTAAAGGGGAACTTTACATTTCCTAGATTGTTCCCAGACATTCCTGATGTGGTTTAAGCATTGTTATGGTTTTAGAACATACTATTTTGTTATTTTTCTGTTTAAAAAAAGTTTGTCTTTGAGAACGAAAAACCTGAACGTTTGGTAAAATCTGAAACCTCTGAATTTCTGTCTCATTTGTTTTAATAGTAGACCTACTATTAGCCTACTGAAAAGTACAGAGGGTATGTTTCTCATAGGGCAGGCCGTTTGGGAATATATTGGCAAAATTTGCCCACTTCTTCAGGCACCACTACACCACCGTATGGAGTTGTGTTTGCGAGCATGTTTGGGATGCTCTGGATTGACGTGAACGACAGCGTGTCCCAATTCCCACCAATATCCAGCAACTTCGCACAGCCACTGAAGAGGAGTGGGACAACATTCCACAGGCCACAATCAACAGCCTGATCAACTCTATGAGAAGGAGATGTGTCGAGCTGCGTGAGGCATATGGTGATCACACCAGATACTGACTGGTTTTCTGATCCACGCCCCTACCTTATTTTTGTTTAAGGTATCTGTGACCAACAGATTCATATCTGTATTCCCAGTCATGTGAAAATCCATAGATTAGGATGCTAGGTACTATATTTATTTAGATTAGGGCCTAATTCATTTATTTAAATTGACTGATTTCCTTATATGAACTGTACAGTAAATCAGTAAAATATTTGAAACTGTTCCATGTTGCATTTACATTTTTGTTTAAAATACATATACTGTATGGAAAATGTATTAAAGTGGCCAGTGTTCAATGACTATGTAGTTAGGGCAGCAGTCTTTCCGGTGCAGGGTACTGGGCAGAGGCCAGCTAGTGGTGACTGTTTATCAGTCTGATGGCCTGGAGAAAGAAGCTGTTTCTTAGTCTCTTGGTCCCAGCTTTGATGTACCTTTACTGTCTCCTCCTTCTCGATGATGATCTTCTAGGTTTACTGTGACATCGGGTGCTGTAGATGTCCCGGAGGGCAGGCAGCTTGTCCTCAGTGAATTTCATAAAAATAAAAATGTTTTCCTTTTTAGATGAAACTATACTAAATATATTCACATCAACAGATAATTCATTAAAACACTGTTTTGCAATGAAGGTCTACAGTAGCCTCAACATCGCCATCGTTTAGCAGGAGGACAGCTAGTTTCCATCCTCCTCTGGGTACATTGACTTCAATACGAAACCTAGGAGGCTCTTGGTTCTCACCCCCTTCCATAGACTTACACAGTAATTATGACAACTTCCGGAGAACGTCCTCCAACCTATCAGAGCTTTCACAGCCTAAACTGACATGTTGTCCACCCAATCAAAGGATCAGAACTGAAAGCATAAGCTACAGCTAGCTAGCACTGCAGTGCATAAAGTGTGGTGAGTAGTTGACTCAAATTAGTTTGTTTAAAAAATGAAAGAGAGCAAAGGAGAGAGAGAGAGAGAAAAAGATAGCTATATAGTTATTTTCTTACTTGAGCTGGAGTCAAATGCAGCTAGTTAGATTAGCCTACTCAAACACCAGGCTATCCAACAGAGAGGGATGCTATGTTAGCTAGCTAGCTACGGCTATCCAACAGAGAGGGATGCTATGTTAGCTAGCTGGCTACGGCTATCCAACAGAGAGGGATGCTATGTTAGCTAGCTGGCTACGGCTATCCAACAGAGAGGGATGCTATGTTAGCTAGCTGGCTAAGGCTATCCAACAGAGAGGGATGCTATGTTAGCTAGCTGGCTACGGCTATCCAACAGAGAGGGATGCTATGTTAGCTAGCTGGCTACGGCTATCCAACAGAGAGGGATGCTATGTTAGCTAGCTGGCTACGGCTATCCAACAGAGAGGGATGCTATGTTAGCTAGCTAGCTACGGCTATCCAACAGAGAGGGATGCTATGTTAGCTAGCTGGCTACGGCTATCCAACAGAGAGGGATGCTATGTTAGCTAGCTGGCTACGGCTATCCAACAGAGAGGGATGCTATGTTAGCTAGCTGGCTACGGCTATACAACAGAGAGGGATGCTATGTTAGCTAGCTGGCTACGGCTATCCAACAGAGAGGGATGCTATGTTAGCTAGCTGGCTACGGCTATCCAACAGAGAGGGATGCTATGTTAGCTAGCTGGCTACGGCTATCCAACAGAGAGGGATGCTATGTTAGCTAGCTGGCTACGGCTATCCAACAGAGAGGGATGCTATGTTAGCTAGCTGGCTACGGCTATCCAACAGAGAGGGATGCTATGTTAGCTAGCTAGCTACGGCTATCCAACAGAGAGGGATGCTATGTTAGCTAGCTAGCTACGGCTATCCAACAGAGAGGGATGCTATGTTAGCTAGCTGGCTACGGCTATCCAACAGAGAGGGATGCTATGTTAGCTAGCTGGCTACGGCTATCCAACAGAGAGGGATGCTATGTTAGCTAGCTAGCTACGGCTATCCAGCAGAGAGGGATGCTATGTTAGCTAACTGGCTAAGGCTATACAACAGAGAGGGATGCTATGTTAGCTAGCTAGCTACGGCTATCCAACAGAGAGGGATGCTATGTTAGCTAGCTGGCTACGGCTATCCAACAGAGAGGGATGCTATGTTAGCTAGCTGGCTACGGCTATCCAACAGAGAGGGATGCTATGTTAGCCAGCTAGCTACGGCTATCCAACAGAGAGGGATGCTATGTTAGCTAGCTGGCTACGGCTATCCAACAGAGAGGGATGCTATGTTAGCTAGCTGGCTACGGCTATCCAACAGAGAGGGATGCTATGTTAGCTAGCTGGCTACGGCTATCCAACAGAGAGGGATGCTATGTTAGCTAGCTGGCTAAGGCTATACAACAGAGAGGGATGCTACGTTAGCTAGCTGGCTACGGCTATCCAACAGAGAGGGATGCTATGTTAGCTAACTGGCTAAGGCTATACAACAGAGAGGGATGCTATGTTAGCTAGCTAGCTACGGCTATCCAACAGAGAGGGATGCTATGTTAGCTAGCTGGCAATCCAACACTGGAACTCTTCCAAGTCAGGGTAAACTTTTTTGTTTTATTAATTTATTAATTTAAACCAGCTTTATTTCTGGTGGTCTCTGGTACATTCCAATGCTAGGACCTGTCATGCCAAATAGTGTCCTCCTCTATGTCACAATGGGATTCGATGAGTTCTAAATTCTGTTGCTAGAGCCGTTGCTAGAACTTGCAACATTCTGTCCGGATTATGTAATGAACCAATGCTGAACCTATGCTGATTGCTTGGCTCTATTAGACCTCGTGTGGGCAGTTCGTGTTCTATTTCACCTCAGAAGCGCTGGCTCAGTCCGCGCAAACTTATTACCTGAGAATTGCTCACCAAGGATGGTGTTTTTGACGGTGACTACCTACTGACTACATCAAATGGATGTCTTCGCTAGACAGATGTGACAGTCTCTAAGGTGTCTACAGTCTCTCTTCCCACCTCTCTCTCCCTCTCTCACTTCCACCTCCCCCCCACACACGGGGTGGAAGACAGACGGAGAGAGAGAAAAGCAGAAGTGCAAATGTACTTAGACTTGAGTATTTTAACAACTCTTCTCTTCCAACTTGTTAAGCAATCATATTTTACCTATGGGGGAAGGATGGCCAACAACACATGAGGGTGATTCTTACTAAGGAGGAGAAGGAAGTCGTGCTGACAGAGATGCATGCTGCACATTTCGGAGTGAAGCGCATGATTTGCCAAAATCAACCTACGCATCTTCTGGCGAGGAATTGTCAAGGAGCTGGACAGCTGGGCAAGTGAAATAACCTTTTGTTTAACAATCACATTCTATTATATCTGAAACTATTATGATTTCAATGAAGAGCCTGGACCTGCAGGAGCGCGTCACTGCTTTGATGTTTGCAGAGGATTACATGGTGTTGTCCAGGGTCGCGCCAAGGTTCATTGCACTCTGTCCCCCTCCCAGAGTGGAGGGGGACAGCTCCCACTGTGGAGTTGTCAACCGTGATGGAGAGGTCTTGCTGGCAGGCATTCACAGAGAGGAAGAGCAGCTCCGTTTTGTTGAGGTTGAGCTTGATGTGGTGGGCCGACATCCAAGCTGTACACAGAGATGCCGTGTCAGAGGAAAAGTAGTCCAGTGTCATCCTGCATAGCAATGACAGACCATGTGAGGTGCCGAATAACTTGGTGTAAAGAAAGAACAGGAGAGATCCCAGAACTGAGCCCTGGGGGACAGGGGACACCTGTGCAGACACAGATCCTGCCAGGTAGGATGGAGTCCAGTAGTGTGGAGAGCCTGAGACACCCAGCCCTGAGAGGGTGGAGCCTGAGACGCTCAGCCCTTAGAGGGTGGAGAGGAGGATCTGACAGAGCCTGAGACGCTCAGCCCTGAGAGGGTGGAGAGGAGGATCTGACAGAGCCTGAGACGCCCAGCCCTGAGAGGGTGAAGATGATAGAGCCTGAGACGACCAGCCCTGAGAGGGTGGAGAGGAGGATCTGATAGAGCCTGAGACGACCAGCCCTGAGAGGGTGGAGAGGAGGATCTGATAGAGCCCGAGACGACCAGCCCTGAGAGGGTGGTGAGGAGGATCTGATAGAGCCTGAGACGCCCAGCCCCGTGAGGGTTGTGAGGAGGATCTGATAGAGCCTGAGACGACCAGCCCTGAGAGGGTGGAGAGGAGGATCTGATAGAGCCTGAAACGACCAGCCCTGAGAGGGTGGAGATGATAGAGCCTGAGACGACCAGCCCTGAGAGGGTGGAGAGGAGGATCTGATAGAGCCTGAGACGACCAGCCCTGAGAGGGTGGAGAGGAGGATCTGATAGAGCCCGAGACGACCAGCCCTGAGAGGGTGGTGAGGAGGATCTGATAGAGCCTGAGACGCCCATCCCCGTGAGGGTTGTGAGGAGGATCTGATAGAGCCTGAGACGACCAGCCCTGAGAGGGTGGAGAGGAGGATCTGATAGAGCCTGAGACGACCAGCCCTGAGAGGGTGGAGAGGAGGATCTGATAGAGCCTGAGACGCCCAGCCCTGAGAGGGTGGTGAGGAGGATCTGATAGAGCCTGAGACACCCAGCCCCGAGAGGGTGGAGAGGAGGATCTGATAGAGCCTGAGACGCCCAGCCCCGTGAGGGTTGTGAGGAGGATCTGATAGAGCCTGAGACGACCAGCCCTGAGAGGGTGGAGAGGAGGATCTGATAGAGCCTGAAACGACCAGCCCTGAGAGGGTGGAGATGATAGAGCCTGAGACGACCAGCCCTGAGAGGGTGGAGAGGAGGATCTGATAGAGCCTGAGACGACCAGCCCTGAGAGGGTGGAGAGGAGGATCTGATAGAGCCTGAGACGACCAGCCCTGAGAGGGTGGAGAGGAGGATCTGATAGAGCCTGAGACGCCCAGCCCTGAGAGGGTGGTGAGGAGGATCTGATAGAGCCTGAGACGACCAGCCCTGAGAGGGTGGAGAGGAGGATCTGATAGAGCCTGAGACACCCAGCCCTGAGAGGGTGGTGAGGAGGATCTGATAGAGCCTGAGACACCCAGCCCCGTGAGGGTTGTGAGGAGGATCTGATGGTTCACGGTGTCGAAGGCAGCGGATAGATCTAGAGGGGAGGATCTGATAGAGCCTGAGACGACCAGCCCTGAGAGGGTGGAGAGGAGGATCTGATAGAGCTTGAGACGCCCAGCCCTGAGAGGGTGGAGAGGAGGATCTGATAGAGCCTGAGACGCCCAGCCCTGAGAGGGTGGTGAGGAGGATCTGATAGAGCCTGAGACGACCAGCCCTGAGAGGGTGGAGAGGAGGATCTGATAGAGCCTGAGACGACCAGCCCTGAGAGGGTGGAGAGGAGGATCTGATAGAGCCTGAGACACCCAGCCCTGAGAGGGTGGTGAGGAGGATCTGATAGAGCCTGAGACACCCAGCCCCGTGAGGGTTGTGAGGAGGATCTGATGGTTCACGGTGTCGAAGGCAGCGGATAGATCTAGAGGGGAGGATCTGATAGAGCCTGAGACGACCAGCCCTGAGAGGGTGGAGAGGAGGATCTGATAGAGCCTGAGACGACCAGCCCTGAGAGGGTGGAGAGGAGGATCTGATAGAGCCTGAGACACCCAGCCCTGAGAGGGTGGTGAGGAGGATCTGATAGAGCCTGAGACACCCAGCCCCGTGAGGGTTGTGAGGAGGATCTGATGGTTCACGGTGTCGAAGGCAGCGGATAGATCTAGAGGGGAGGATCTGATAGAGCCTGAGACGACCAGCCCTGAGAGGGTGGAGAGGAGGATCTGATAGAGCTTGAGACGCCCAGCCCTGAGAGGGTGGTGAGGAGGATCTGATAGAGCCTGAGACGCCCAGCCCTGAGAAGGTGGTGAGGAGGATCTGATAGAGCCTGAGACGCCCAGCCCTGAGAGGGTGGTGAGGAGGATCTGATAGAGCCTGAGACGCCCAGCCCTGAGAGGGTGGTGAGGAGGATCTGATAGAGCCTGAGACACCCAGCCCCGTGAGGGTTGTGAGGAGGATCTGATGGTTCACGGTGTCGAAGGCAGCGGATAGATCTAGAGGGGAGGATCTGATAGAGCCTGAGATGACCAGCCCTGAGAGGGTGGAGAGGAGGATCTGATAGAGCCTGAGACGCCCAGCCCTGAGAGGGTGGTGAGGAGGATCTGATAGAGCCTGAGACACCCAGCCCCGAGAGGGTGGAGAGGAAGGCAGCGGATAGATCTAGAGGGGATAGAGGAGGAGAGCAGAGGATTATTTTTCCTTTATTTTCTTTGGTACATGCTAATGCTAGATTGTATTTTAAACCAGCAACTATTAGGAAAGAACACTTAATGAAACAAAATTAACGCACTCTTAGTGTTAGTTTCATCAGTCTGTTTTACAATATGATATAAAACACAGGAAAAACTATATTTTCTCAGCTACCTAAAATATAGTTATGATTGAAGAATGAGGTGTTAAACATGGACTTTTTGCTACACAGAAAGTAGAAGTTGACTACTTGAATCGAGATATTTAAAAAATCATTTTCTTTAAATTTCACCTTTATTTAACCAGGTAGGCCAGTTGAGAACAAGTTCTCATTTACAACTGCAACCTGGCCAAGATAAAGCAAAGCAGTGCGTCACATACAACACAGAGTTACACATGGAATAAACAAACATACAATCAATAATACAGTAGAAAAATCTATATACAGTGAGTGCAAATGAGGTAGGATTAGGGAGGTAAGGCAATAAATAGGCCATGGTGGTGAAATAATTACAATATATCAATTAACACTGGAATGATAGATGTGCAGAAGATGAATGTGCAAGTAGAGATACTGGGGTGCAAAGGAGCAAGATAAATAAATGAATACAGTATTGGGATGAGGTAGATTGGAGGGATATTTACAGATGAGTTTTGTACAGGTACAGTGATCTGTGAGCTGCTCTGACAGCTGGTGCTTAAAGTTAGTGAGGGAGATAAGTGTTTCCAGTAAGTCTTCAGCTTCAGAGATTTTTGCAGTCATTGGCAGCAGAGAACTGGAAGGAGAGGCAGCCAAAGGAGGAATTGGCTTTGGGGGTGACCAGTGAGATATACCTGCTGGAGCACGTGCTACTTGTGGGTGCTGCTATGGTGACCAGTGAGCTGAGATAAGGCGGGGCTTTACCTAGCAGAGACTTGTAGATGACCTGGAGCCAGTGGGTTTGGCGACGAGTATGAAGCGAGGGCCAGCCAACAAGAGCATACAGGTCGCAGTGGTGAGAAGTATATGGGGCTTTGGTGACAAAACAGATGGCACTATGATAGACTGCATACAATTTGTTGAGTAGAGTGTTGGAGGCTATTTTATAAATGACATCACCGAAGTCAAGAATCGGTAGGATAGTCAGTTTTACGAGGGTATGTTTGGCAGCATGAGTGAAGGATGCTTTGTTGTGAAATAGGAAGCTGATTCTAGATTTAATTGTGGATTAGAGATGCTTAATGTGAGTCTGGAAGGAGAGTTTACAGTCTAACCAGACACCTAGGTATTTGTAGTTGTCCACATATTCTAAGTCAGAACCGTCCAGAGTAGTGATGCTGGACCGGCGGGCAGGTGTGGGCAGTGATCGGTTGAAGAGCATGCACTTAGTTTTACTTGTATTTAAGAGCAGTTGGAGGCCACAGAAGGAGTGTTGTATGGCATTGAAGCCTGTTTGGAGATTTGTTAACACAGTGTCCAAAGAAGGGCCAGATGTATACAGAATGGTGTCGTCTGCGTAGAGGTGGATCAAAGAATCACCCGCAGAAAGAGCCACATCATTGATGGATACAGAGAAGAGAGTCGGTCCAAGAATTGAACCCAGTGGCACCCCCATAGAGACTGCCAGAGGCCCGGACAACAGACCTTCCGATTTGACACACTGAACTCTATCAGAGAAGTAGTTGGTGAACCAAGTGAGGCAATCATTTGAGAAACCAAGGCTGTAGAGTCTGCCAATAAGAATGTTGTGATTGACAGAGTCGAAAGCCAGGTCGATGAATACGACTGCATAGTAATGTCTCTTATCGATGGCGGTTATGATGTTGTTGGCGGTTATGATGACCTTGAGCATAGCTGAGGTGCACCCATGACCAGCTCTGAAGCTAGATTGTGTCATGACACTGGCCTGGGGGGATCGGTTCAGTCATAAATACCTCTTCCCCCCTTTTCCCTTCTCTAACCTACTGAGGTTACTTTAAAAAAAAACTGGTTAACATAGAGATTCTGGGAACATCAGTCATGACATTGGCCTGGGGGTAGGTTTATGACAGTCATAAATACCTCTTTCCCCTTTTTTTCTCATCTCTACCCTACTGATGTTACATTTAAAAAAAAACTTGGTTAACATAGAGATTCTGGGAACATCAGAAGGTGGGGGGAAATGAACCATATTCTGGTAATCCGACCAATTGAACATATGCAGTGGTACTTAATGAATATTATGTCAGTTCGGTTGTCATCTGAGACATTCTCATCAATGATAAGATGACATAAACTCTACAGTGGAAAGTCTACACATCACAGTTATCGGATTCACATGGAATTGTTGTTCAATTTAAATGTTTGAATATAAAATTATTTGTGATAGCTTCAAAATGTGAGATGTGGGCTTTCATAAGTTAGGGCTGCTCATTCAGTGGCCCGCCCACGTGAAGAGACAGAGGTAGTAAACTATGACACACCTTCCTATTTAAAGCCTTGATGACAACATAACTTCCTGTTCCAATGAGGTAGGATAACGATCCTATGTCAGAATGGTTCAGATAAAACTACAGAATGAAGCCAACATCAGCATGAGCTTTGGTTGCGAATGGTATGAACTTTGAACTCTTATTCACTACAGAGGTGATACCTCCTAGCCGTTGAGTTAGCGACCGCAGCTGCAAACGCAGGTTAGGAAGGAACAGACAGAGTATTTAATCTACCACACAACGACGTTATTACAACTTATCCAAGTGACCACCAGAGACATTCTTCAAAGGACAGAGGACTCGGTTTGGCAACACGGCCTTCCATCTACCACCAACCTACTGAAGCGCAGCTCAGAGTAAATATTTATTGCATTTTCCTTTTCCAAATGGGCGGTAATTTAGAATGTATAAGATACTGTATTTACGATGACACAGCTTCTTCCCTTTGTTCCTCAGTCTTCCCGCTCTTTCACTCAAACCCAGCCCCTTTTCTTTTGTGTAACAAGCTGTCATATCTGTTCCGCCCGCTAGGAACGATTTCCTATAACGTAAAGAATTATCCAGGGATAATCCATTCTGTGTTTGTGAATTCTGTGTGATTAGTTAGGTATTTAGTAAATAAATAATTAAACCCAATTTGTATTGCTGATTCAAGTTGTTAGCCAGGGTTCTTGCAGATAACCAAGAATTTACAATTTACAGATTATGAGACTGAAGTAAGATGAAGATTAATGTTGACTGCTATGGATGTAAAATATTTACTAGTTCTTTAAGAGTTTATTCGGAAGATAACAGCTCTATAAATATTATTTTGTGGTGCCCCGACTCTCTAGTTAATTACATTTACATGATTAGCTCAATCAGGTGATATTAATTACGGAGAAATTATTTTATAGAATAGCATGTTTTAGCAATTAATCCGGCATAGCCAAAGGCATGACAATTGTATAGCGGAGAAGGTACGGTGGGATTCGAAGTGGTCGTTAATCTGTTTGTTAACTTGGCTTTCAAAGACCTTAGAAAGGCAGGGTAGAATAGATGAATGAAGCAGGTGTTAAACATGGGCTTTGCTACACAGAAAGCAGCAGTTGACCTCTCCATTGTCAACACTGATTAATTCAGTAGACATATCATTATCTTTGAAAATGCCAAAAAGTATCATTCACTTTTAAAAACGATTTAATCTATTTTCTTTTATCATATTTTGGACCAGAGTCAACCTCTCGCTTTCGAATAGTTCCTGCACCATCTTCATCGAATGTTTTCATCATTTATCTGCAGATAATCGCCAAAAAAGGCCTACCCATATGCAAATTAGGGAGCCAAATGAACAGCTGTCTTACCCGAGTCACTAACGTCACTGTCTGGCAAGTACTGATGGACTTCATATCGGAAATACAAAACAAGATCGTTAAATTGACTCGATGCGATACCGTGGATATATAACTCCAATGTGTGATTTAAAGAATGGTAAGGAAATATGAGATGGACTTTATTCAGGTAGTTCAACACTTTTTAAAATAATATTTAATACATTTAATGATTAATTTAGTCCAGCTTGCTGTTCGTTCATCAAAGCACAGTAAATAGCCTACACTCTGCATATCAAACACGCCACGGTCCAACGATAACTTTTTGGCCAGAAATCTACTGGCCCTCACCAGCTGTCAGAGCAGTTTACAGATCACTGCATCTGTACATAGCCCATCTGTAAACAGCCCATCTATCTACCTCATCCCCATACTGGTATTTATCTATTTATTTTTCTCCTTTGCTCCCCAGTATCTCTACCTGCACATTCATCTTCTGCCGCTCTATCATTCCAGTGTTTAATTGCTATATTGTAATTACTTCGCCACCATGGCCTATTTATTTCCTTAATTTACCTAATCTGCACTCACTGTATATAGACTTTTTGTTTTCTTATTATTGACTGTATGTTTTGTTTATTCCATGTGTAACTCTGTGTTGTTGTATGTGTCGAATTGCTACAGTTTATTTTGGCCAGGTCGCAGTTGTAAATGAGAACTTGTTCTCAACTAGCCTACCTGGTTGAAGGTAGGCTGGTTGAAGGTGAAATAAAAAATAAGATAAAAATTACAACTCTATTCAGCTATTAATGGTTTACATTTGGTTATCATTATATATATGTTTGGGTGTGTAATATAATTTTGCAATCCAAGTCAATACTCTAGTCTTTAGAATTGCATTGTAACGGTAGGTGTGGTTTTGTAATGGTTACAGCCAGAACAATAGTAGGTGTGGTTTTGTAATGGTTACACCCAGACCAATAGTGGGTGTGGTTTTGTAACGGTTATAGTCAGACCAATAGTAGGTGTGGTTTTGTAATGGTTACAGCCAGACCAATAGTAGGTGTGGTTTTGTAATGATTACAGCCAGACCAATAGTAGGTGTGGTTTTGTAATGGTTACAGCCAGACCAATAGTAGGTGTGGTTTTGTAATGGTTACAGCCAGACCAATAGTGGGTGTGGTTTTGTAATGGTTACAGCCAGACCAATAGTAGGTGTGGTTTTGTAATGGTTACAGCCAGACCAATAGTAGGTGTGGTTTTGTAATGGTTACAGCCAGACCAATAGTAGGTGTGGTTTTGTAATGGTTACAGCCAGACCAATAGTAGGTGTGGTTTTGTAATGGTTACAGCCAGACCAATAGTGGGTGTGGTTTTGTAATGGTTACAGCCAGACCAATAGTAGGTGTGGTTTTGTAATGGTTACAGCCAGACCAATAGTAGGTGTGGTTTTGTAATGGTTACAGCCAGACCAATAGTAGGTGTGGTTTTGTAATGGTTACAGCCAGACCAATAGTAGGTGTGGTTTTGTAATGGTTACACCCAGACCAATAGTAGGTGTGGTTTTGTAATGGTTACAGCCAGACCAATAGTAGGTGTGGTTTTGTAATGGTTACAGCCAGACCAATAGTAGGTGTGATTTTGTAATGGTTACACCCAGACCAATAGTAGGTGTGGTTTTGTAACGGTTACAGGGGCTCAGCTCCTTCATAGATTTTTCTTTGTACTTATTCATTATCACCTTTTTCCTTGATAAAAAAATGCATTAGTTTTCTTTCCTGGATCAGATGATGATGGTCGACAATATCACTAGACAACTAGCCTACAGCTAGACACCAATATCACTAGACACTAATATCACTAGACAACTAGCCTACAGCTAGACACCAATATCACTAGACAACTAGCCTACAGCTAGACACCAATTTCACTAGACACTAATATCACTAGACAACTAGCCTACAGCTAGACACCAATATCACTAGACAACTAGCCTACAGCTAGACGCCAATATCACTAGACAACTAGCCTACAGCTAGACGCCAATATCACTAGACAACTAGTCTACAGCTAGACACCAATATCACTAGACAACTAGCCTACAGCTAGACTCCAATATCACTAGACAACTAGCCTACAGCTAGACACCAATATCACTAGACAACTAGTTGACAGCTAGACACCAATATCACTAGACAACTAGCCTACAGCTAGACACCAATATCACTAGACAACTAGCCTACAGCTAGACGCCAATATCACTAGACAACTAGCCTACAACTAGACATCAATATCACTAGACAACTAGCCTACAGCTAGACTCCAATATCACTAGACAACTAGCCTACAGCTAGACACCAATATCACTAGACAATAATATCACTAGACAACTAGCCTACAGCTAGACACCAATATTACTAGACACCAATATCACTAGACACCAATATCACTAGACAACTAGTCTACAGCTAGACACCAATATCACTAGACAACTAGCCTACAGCTAGACACCAATATCACTAGACACTAATATCACTAGACAACTAGCCTACAGCTAGACACCAATATCACTAGACAACTAGCCTACAGCTAGACGCCAATATCACTAGAAAACTAGCCTACAGCTAGACGCCAATATCACTAGACAACTAGCCTACAGCTAAACACCAATATCACTAGACACCAATATCACTAGACAACTAGCCTACAGCTAGACGCCAATATCACTAGACAACTAGCCTACAGCTAGACACCAATATCACTAGACAACTAGCCTACAGCTAAACACCAATATCACTAGACACCAATATCACTAGACAACTAGCCTACAGCTAGACGCCAATATCACTAGACAACTAGCCTACAGCTAGACACCAATATCACTAGACAACTAGCCTACAGCTAAACACCAATATCACTAGACACCAATATCACTAGACAACTAGCCTACAGCTAGACGACAATATCACTAGACACCAATCACTAGACAACTAGCCTACAGCTAGACACCAATATCACTAGACACCAATATCACTAGACAACTAGCCTACAGCTAGACACCAATATCACTAGACACCAATATAACTAGACAACTAGCCTACAGCTAGACGACAATATCACTAGACACCAATATCACTAGACACCAATATCACTAGACGACAATATCACTAGACACCAATATCACTAGACACCAATATCACTAGACACTAATATCACTAGACAACTAGCCTACAGCTAGACACCAATATCACTAGACAACTAGCCTACAGCTAGACACCAATATCACTAGACAACTAGCTGACAGCTAGACACCAATATCACTAGACAACTAGCCTACAGCTAGACACCAATATCACTAGACAACTAGCCTACAGCTAGACACCAATATCACTTGACAACTAGCTGACAGCTAGACACCAATATCACTAGACAACTAGCTGACAGCTAGACACCAATATCACTAGACAACTAGCCTACAGCTAAACACCAATATCACTAGACACCAATATCACTAGACAACTAGCCTACAGCTAGACGACAATATCACTAGACACCAATCACTAGACAACTAGCCTACAGCTAGACACCAATATCACTAGACACCAATATCACTAGACAACTAGCCTACAGCTAGACGACAATATCACTAGACACCAATATCACTAGACACCAATATCACTAGATGACAATATCACTAGACACCAATATCACTAGACACCAATATCACTAGACACTAATATCACTAGACAACTAGCCTACAGCTAGACACCAATATCACTAGACAACTAGCCTACAGCTAGACTCCAATATCACTAGACAACTAGCCTACAGCTAGACGACAATATCACTAGACAACTAGCTGACAGCTAGACACCAATATCACTAGACAATAATATCACTAGACAACTAGCCTACAGCTAGACACCAATATTACTAGACAATAATATCACTAGACAACTAGCCGACAGCTAGACACCAATATCACTAGACAATAATATCACTAGACAACTAGCCTACAGCTAGACACCAATATTACTAGACACCAATATCACTAGACACCAATATCACTAGACAACTAGTCTACAGCTAGACACCAATATCACTAGAGAACTAGTCTACAGCTAGACACCAATATCACTAGACAACTAGTCTACAGCTAGACACCAATATCACTTGACAACTAGCCTACAGCTAGACTCCAATATCACTAGACAACTAGCCTACAGCTAGACACCAATATCACTAGACAACTAGCCTACAGCTAGACTCCAATATCACTAGACAACTAGCCTACAGCTAGACTCCAATATCACTAGACAATAATATCACTAGACAACTAGCCTACAGCTAGACACCAATATTACTAGACGATAATATCACTAGACAACTAGCCGACAGCTAGACACCAATATCACTAGACAATAATATCACTAGACAACTAGCCTACAGCTAGACACCAATATTACTAGACACCAATATCACTAGACACCAATATCACTAGACAACTAGCTGACAGCTAGACACCAATATCACTAGACAACTAGCTGACAGCTAGACACCAATATCACTAGACAACTAGCCTACAGCTAAACACCAATATCACTAGACACCAATATCACTAGACAACTAGCCTACAGCTAGACGACAATATCACTAGACACCAATCACTAGACAACTAGCCTACAGCTAGACACCAATATCACTAGACACCAATATCACTAGACAACTAGCCTACAGCTAGACGACAATATCACTAGACACCAATATCACTAGACACCAATATCACTAGATGACAATATCACTAGACACCAATATCACTAGACACCAATATCACTAGACACTAATATCACTAGACAACTAGCCTACAGCTAGACACCAATATCACTAGACAACTAGCCTACAGCTAGACTCCAATATCACTAGACAACTAGCCTACAGCTAGACGACAATATCACTAGACAACTAGCTGACAGCTAGACACCAATATCACTAGACAATAATATCACTAGACAACTAGCCTACAGCTAGACACCAATATTACTAGACAATAATATCACTAGACAACTAGCCGACAGCTAGACACCAATATCACTAGACAATAATATCACTAGACAACTAGCCTACAGCTAGACACCAATATTACTAGACACCAATATCACTAGACACCAATATCACTAGACAACTAGTCTACAGCTAGACACCAATATCACTAGACAACTAGTCTACAGCTAGACACCAATATCACTAGACAACTAGTCTACAGCTAGACACCAATATCACTAGACAACTAGTCTCCAGCTAGACACCAATATCACTTGACAACTAGCCTACAGCTAGACTCCAATATCACTAGACAACTAGCCTACAGCTAGACACCAATATCACTAGACAACTAGCCTACAGCTAGACTCCAATATCACTAGACAACTAGCCTACAGCTAGACTCCAATATCACTAGACAATAATATCACTAGACAACTAGCCTACAGCTAGACACCAATATTACTAGACGATAATATCACTAGACAACTAGCCGACAGCTAGACACCAATATCACTAGACAATAATATCACTAGACAACTAGCCTACAGCTAGACACCAATATTACTAGACACCAATATCACTAGACACCAATATCACTAGACAACTAGTCTACAGCTAGACACCATATCACTAGACAACTAGTCTACAGCTAGACACCAATATCACTAGACAATAATATCACTAGACAACTAGCCTACAGCTAGACGCCAATATTACTAGACACTAATATCACTAGACAACTAGCCTACAGCTAGACGCCAATATCATTAGACACTAATATCACTAGACACTAATATCACTAGACACCAATATCACTAGACAACTAGCTGACAGCTAGACACCAATATAACTAGACAACTAGCCTACAGCTAGACACCAATATCACTAGACACCAATCACTAGACACCTAGCCTACATCTAGACACCAATATCACTAGACAACTAGCCTACAGCTAGACACCAATATCACTAGACACCAATATCACTAGACAACTAGCCTACAGCTAGACGCCAATATCACTAGACAACTAGCCTACAGTTAGACGCCAATATCACTAGACACTTATATCACTAGACAACTAGCCTACAGCTAGACGCCAATATCACTAGACAACTAGCCTACAGTTAGACGCCAATATCACTAGACACTAATATCACTAGACAACTAGCCTACAGCTAGACGCCAATATCACTAGACAACTAGTCTACAGCTAGACTCCAATATCACTAGACAACTAGTCTACAGCTAGACACCAATATCACTAGACAACTAGCCTACAGCTAGACACCAATATCACTAGACAACTAGCTGACAGCTAGACACCAATATCACTAGACAATAATATCACTAGACAACTAGCCTACAGCTAGACGCCAATATCACTAGACAACTAGCCTACAGCTAGACACCAATATCACTAGACACCAATATCACTAGACAATAATATCACTAGACAACTAGCCTACAGCTAGACACCAATATCACTAGACAATAATATCACTAGACAACTAGCCTACAGCTAGACGCCAATATCACTAGACAACTAGCCTACAGCTAGACACCAATATCACTAGACACCAATATCACTAGACAATAATATCACTAGACAACTAGCCTACAGCTAGACACCAATATCACTAGACACCAATATCACTAGACAATAATATCACTAGACAACTAGCCTACAGCTAGACGCCAATATTACTAGACACCAATATCACTAGACAACTAGACACCAATATCACTAGACAGCTAGACACCAATATCACTAGACAACTAGCCTACAGCTAGACACCAATATCACTAGACACTAATATCACTAGACAACTAGCCTACAGCTAGACGCCAATATCACTAGACAACTAGTCTACAGCTAGACGCCAATATCACTAGACAACTAGCCTACAGCTAGACACCTAGCCTACAGCTAGACACCAATATCACTAGACAACTAGCCTACAGCTAGACACCAATATCACTAGACACCAATATCACTAGACAACTAGCCTACAGCTAGACACCAATATCACTAGACAACTAGTCTACAGCTAGACACCAATATCACTAGACAACTAGCCGACAGCTAGACGCCAATATTACTAGACACTAATATCACTAGACACCAATATCACTAGACAACTAGCCTACAGCTAGACGCCAATATCACTAGACAACTAGCCTACAGCTAGACACCAATATCACTAGACACCAATATCACTAGACAACTAGCCTACAGCTAGACGCCAATATCACTAGACAACTAGTCTACAGCTAGACACCAATATCACTAGACACCAATATCACTAGACAACTAGCCTACAGCTAGACACCAATATCACTAGACAACTAGTCTACAGCTAAACACCAATATCAATAGACACCAATATTACTAGACACTAATATCACTAGACAACTAGCCTACAGCTAGACACCAAGATCACTAGACACCAAGATCACTAGACACCAATATCACTAGACACCACTATCACTAGACACCACTATCACTAGACACCAAGATCACTAGACACCAAGATCAATAGACACCAAGATCACTAGACTTACTGGCCTACAGCTAGATCCATGATTAGTACAGGGTTTAAGTTCAATGTTGTTCAATTCAATTGTTAAATTCTTAATATTGTCAAATAACACTGTTATATATAATTACTGTTGGAAAGAAAGGTAGTTGACTGTGTGTGTTAGGTTGACCATCATGTTTTAAGGAACATTGTAGTCTAGTCTAGTAGGTTGACTGTGTGTTGACTGCGTGTTGACTGTGTGTTGACTGTGTGTTAGGTTGACCATCATGTTTTAAGGAACATTGTAGTCTAGTCTAGTAGGTTGACTGTGTGTTGACTGTGTGTTGACTGCGTGTTGACTGCGTGTTGACTGTGTGTTGACTGCATGTTGACTGTGTGTTGACTGTGTGTTGACTGTGTGTTGACTGTGTGTTGACTGTGTGTTGACTGCATGTTGACTGTGTGTTGACTGTGTGTGTTAGGTTGACCATCATGTTTTAAGGCACATTGTAGCCTAGTCTAGTTGTTTCTCTTTCTCTCTCTTTTTGGCATTTCTCTGGTGTTGAGCTTCCTGCTCTCTCGTGTTGCCCACCTCTCCCTCCACCCCACTAAAGGGGCCCCCCTGCAGAGACGAAAGCTGGGGTTAGTCCTCTGCTACTCTGTTGTCAGGCTGGACACACAGACACATGAAACAGACTGTGTGATGCTGTTCCGATGAAAGGTGTTTGAAGGGCGACAGGGAGCTAGATGGGGAGTCTGACCTCACAGCTCTGCTGTAGTCTAAACCATCATCTAAAGGCCTGCTGATGATCCCCTCCCTACCACCCTGTCTACCTCCCTGTTACCTCCCTGTTACCTCCATGTTACCTCCCTGTCTACCTCCCTGTCTACCTCCCTGTTACCGCCCTGTACCTCCCTGTCTACCTCCCTGTTACCTCCCTGTTACCTCCCTGTCTACCTCCCTGTCTACCTCCCGGTCTACCTCCCTGTCTACCTCCCTGTCTACCTCCATGTTACCTCCCTGTTACTTCCCTGTCTACCTCCCTGTCTACCTCCCTGTTACCTCCCTGTTACTTCCCTGTCTACCTCCCTGTCTACCTCCCTGTTACCTCCCTGTTACTTCCCTGTCTACCTCCCTGTTACCTCCATGTCTACCTCCCTGTCTACCTCCCTGTCTACCTCCCTGTTACTTCCCTGTCTCCCTCCCTGTCTACCTCCCTGTCTACCTCCATGTTACCTACCTGTTACTTCCCTGTCTACCTCCCTGTCTACCTCCCTGTCTACCTCCATGTCTACCTCCCTGTCTACCTCCATGTTACCTCCCTGTTACTTCCCTGTCTACCTCCCTGTTACCTCCCTGTCTACCTCCCTGTCTACCTCCATGTCTACCTCCCTGTCTACCTCCCTGTCTACCTCCATGTTACCTCCCTGTTACTTCCCTGTCTACCTCCCTGTTACCTCCCTGTTACTTCCCTGTCTACCTCCCTGTCTACCTCCCTGTTACATCCCTGTTACCTCCCTGTTACCTCCCTGTCTACCTCCCTGTTAACTCCATGTCTACCTCCCTGTTACCTCCCTGTTACCTCCCTGTCTAACTCCCTGTTACCTCCCTGTCTACCTCCCTGTCTACCTCCCTGTTACCTCCCTGTCTACCTCCCTGTTACCTCCCTGTTACTTCCCTGTCTACCTCCCTGTTACCTCCATGTCTACCTCCCTGTCTACCTCCCTGTCTACCTCCCTGTTACTTCCCTGTCTACCTCCCTGTCTACCTCCCTGTCTACCTCCATGTTACCTCCCTGTTACTTCCCTGTCTACCTCCCTGTTACCTCCCTGTCTACCTCCATGTCTACCTCCCTGTCTACCTCCATGTTACCTCCCTGTTACTTCCCTGTCTACCTCCCTGTTACCTCCCTGTCTACCTCCCTGTCTACCTCCATGTCTACCTCCCTGTCTACCTCCCTGTCTACCTCCATGTTACCTCCCTGTTACTTCCCTGTCTACCTCCCTGTTACCTCCCTGTTACCTCCCTGTTACTTCCCTGTCTACCTCCCTGTCTACCTCTCTGTCTACCTCCCTGTTACCTCCCTGTCTACCTCCCTGTTACCTCCCTGTTACCTCCATGTTACTTCCCAGTTATCTCCCTGTTACCTCCATGTGTGTGTGTGATGCCTGTGTGTGTGTGTGTGTGTGACATGCCTGTGCGTGTGTGGCTGTGTGTGTGGCTGTGTGTGTGGCTGTGTGTGTGGCTGTGTGTGTGTGTTTGTGTGGCTGTGTTTGTGTGTGTGGCTGTGTGTGTGTGTGTGGCTGTGTGTGTTTGGCTCTGTGTGTGTGTGTCTGTGTGGCTGTGTGTGTTTGGCTGTGTGTGGCTGTGTGTTTGAGGCTGTGTGTGTGTGGCTGTGTGTGTGTGGCTGTGTGTGTGTGTGGCTGTGTGTGGCTGTGTGTGTGTGTGTTTGAGGCTGTGTGTGTGGCTGTGTGTGTGGCTGTGTGTGTGGCTGTGTGTGTGTGGCTGTGTGTGTGTGGCTGTGTGTGTGTGTGTTTGAGGCTGTGTGTGTGTGGCTGTGTGTGTGTGGCTGTGTGTGTGTGTGTGGCTGTGTGTGTGTGTGTGTGTGTGGCTGTGTGTGTGTGTGTGGCTGTGTGTGTGTGTGTGTGTGTGTGGCTGTGTGTGTGTGTGTGTGTGTGTGTGTGTGTGTGTGTGTGTGTGTGTGGCTGTGTTTGAGGCTGTGTGTGTGTGTTTGAGGCTGTGTGTGTGGCGTGGCTTCAAACTTCTGATCGATCACCTCCCACTAATGCATATTATTTCCACCAATCTTCTTGTTTGTGAAGATACCTTGTCTCGTTGTTGCAGGTCATTTATGGTACTAATGGATCTGTCTCCCTGAGCCAGAAGGCTTTTCATCCCAACAGAGCAGAGAAGACCCATTCTGATCAAATAGAAACAGTCTAATCGTCTACTGCTTGGCTACAGGTGTCTTCCAAATCTCGCCCTATTCCCTACATACTACACTACTATTCCCTACATAGTACACTACTATTCCCTACATAGTGCACTACAATTCCCTACAAAGTGCACAAAAATTCCCTACATAGTGCTGAAGGGAATAGGAGGCCTTTTGACCAGGACCTGTAGGGAATAGGAGGCCGTGGCTAGAGAACACCGTGGCTAGAGAACACCATGGCTAGAGAACACCATGGAACACCATGGCTAGAGAACACCATGGCTAGAGAACACCATGGAACACCATGGCTAGAGAACACCATGGAACACCATGGAACAACATGGAACACCATGGCTAGAGAACACCATGGAACACCATGGCTAGAGAACACCATGGAACACCATGGCTAGAGAACACCGGGGATAGAGAACACCATGGCTAGAGAATGCCATGGAACACCATGGCTAGAGAACACCATGGCTAGAGAACACCATGGAACACCATGGCTAGAGAACACCATGGCTAGAGAACACCATGGCTAGAGAACACCATGGAACACCATGGCTAGAGAACACCATGGAACACCATGGCTAGAGAACACCATGGCTAGAGAACACCATGGAACACCATGGCTAGAGAACACCATGGAACACCATGGAACACCATGGAACACCATGGCTAGAGAACACCATGGAACACCATGGCTAGAGAACACCGGGGATAGAGAACACCATGGCTAGAGAACACCATGGCTAGAGAACACCATGGAACACCATGGCTAGAAAACACCATGGAACACCATGGCTAGAGAACACCATGGAACACCATGGAACACCATGGAACACCATGGCTAGAGAACACCATGGAACACCAAGGCTAGAGAACACCATGGAACACCATGGCTAGAGAACACCGGGGATAGAGATCACCATGGCTAGAGAATGCCATGGAACACCATGGCTAGAGAACACCATGGCTAGAGAACACCATGGAACACCATGGCTAGAGAACACCATGGAACACCATGGCCAGAGAACACCATGGAACACCATGGCTAGAGAACACCATGGCTAGAGAAAACCATGGAACACCATGGCTAGAGAACACCATGGAACACCATGGAACACCATGGCTAGAGAACACCAGGGAACACCATGGCTAGAGAACACCGGGGAACACCATGGCTAGAGAACACCGTGGCTAGAGAACACCATGGCTAGAGAACACCATGGAACACCATGGCTAGAGAACACCATGGCTAGAGAACACCATGGAACACCATGGCTAGAGAACACCATGGAACACCATGGAACAACATGGAACACCATGGCTAGAGAACACCATGGAACACCATGGCTAGAGAACACCATGGAACACCATGGCTAGAGAACACCGGGGATAGAGAACACCATGGCTAGAGAATGCCATGGAACACCATGGCTAGAGAACACCATGGCTAGAGAACACCATGGAACACCATGGCTAGAGAACACCATGGCTAGAGAACACCATGGCTAGAGAACACCATGGAACACCATGGCTAGAGAACACCATGGAACACCATGGCTAGAGAACACCATGGCTAGAGAACACCATGGAACACCATGGCTAGAGAACACCATGGAACACCATGGAACACCATGGAACACCATGGCTAGAGAACACCATGGAACACCATGGCTAGAGAACACCGGGGATAGAGAACACCATGGCTAGAGAACACCATGGCTAGAGAACACCATGGAACACCATGGCTAGAAAACACCATGGAACACCATGGCTAGAGAACACCATGGAACACCATGGAACACCATGGAACACCATGGCTAGAGAACACCATGGAACACCAAGGCTAGAGAACACCATGGAACACCATGGCTAGAGAACACCGGGGATAGAGATCACCATGGCTAGAGAATGCCATGGAACACCATGGCTAGAGAACACCATGGCTAGAGAACACCATGGAACACCATGGCTAGAGAACACCATGGAACACCATGGCCAGAGAACACCATGGAACACCATGGCTAGAGAACACCATGGCTAGAGAAAACCATGGAACACCATGGCTAGAGAACACCATGGAACACCATGGAACACCATGGCTAGAGAACACCAGGGAACACCATGGCTAGAGAACACCGGGGAACACCATGGCTAGAGAACACCGGGGATAGAGAACACCATGGCTAGAGAACACCATGGAACACCATGGCTAGGGAACACCATGGCTAGAGAACACCATGGAACACCATGGCTAGAGAACACCATGGAATACCATGGCTAGAGAACACCATGGCTAAAGAACACCATGGCTAGAGAACACCATGGAACACCATGGCTAGAGAACACCATGGAACACCATGGAACACCATGGAACACCATGGAACACCATGGCTAGAGAACACCATGGAACACCATGGCTAGAGAACACCGGGGATAGAGAACACCATGGCTAGAGAACACCATGGAACACCATGGCTAGAGAACACCATGGCTAGAGAACACCATGGAACACCATGGCTAGAGATCACCATGGAACACCTTGGCTAGAGAACACCATGGCTAGAGAACACCATGGAACACCATGGCTAGAGAACACCATGGAACATCATGGCTAGAGAACACCATGGCTAGAGAACACCATGGAACACCATGGCTAGAGAACACCATGGCTAGAGAACACCATGGAACACCATGGCTAGAGAACACCATGGCTAGAGAACACCATGGAACACCATGGCTAGAGAACATCCATGGAACACCATGGAACACCATGGCTAGAGAACACCATGGAGCACCATGGCTAGAGAACACCATGGAACACCATGGAACACCATGGCTAGAGAACACCATGGAATACCATGGCTAGAGAACACCGGGGATAGAGAACACCATGGCTAGAGAACACCATGGCTATAGAACACCATGGAACCCCGTGGCTAGAGAACACCATGGAACACCATGGAACACCGTGGCTAGAGAACACCATGATTAGAGAACACCATGGAACACCATGGCTAGAGAACACCATGGAACATCATGGAACACGGTGGCTAGAAAACACCATGGTTAGAGAACACCATGGAACACCATGGCTAGAGAACACCATGGAACACCGTGGCTAGAGAACACCATGGCTAGAGAACACCATGGAACACCGTGGCTAAAGAACACCATGGAACACCGTGGCTAGAGAACACCATGGTTAGAGAACACCATGGAACACCGTGGTTAGAGAACACCATGGAACACCGTGGCTAGAGAACACCATGGCTAGAGAACACCATGGAACACCATGGCTAAAGAATACCATGGCTAGAGAACACCATGGCTAGAGAACACCGTGGCTAGAGAACACCATGGAACACCATGGCTAGAGAACACCATGGAACACCGTGGCTAGAGAACACGATGGCTAGATAACACGATGGAACACCGTGGCTAGAGAACACCATGGCTAGAGAACAGCATGGAACACCATGGCTAGAGAACACCATGGCTAGAGAACACCATGGAACACCATGGCTAGAGAACACCATGGCAAGAGAACACCGTGGCTAGAGAACACTGTGGAACACCATGTCTAGAGCACACCATGGCTAGAGAATACCATGGAACACCATGGCTAGAGAACACCATGTTTAGAGAACACCATGGAACACCATGGCTAGAGAACACCATGGCTAGAGAACACCATGGAACACCATTGCTAGAGAACACCATGGAACACCATGGCTAGAGGACACCATGTTAAGAGAACACCATGGAACACCATGGCTAGAGAACACCATGGCTAGAGAACACCATGGAACACCATGGCTAGAGAACACCATGGAACACCATGGCTAGAGATCACCATGGAACACCATGGCTAGAGAACACCATGGCTAGAGAACACCATGGAACACCATGGCTAGAGAACACCATGGAACACCATGGAACACCATGGAACACCATGGCTAGAGAACACCATGGAACACCATGGCTAGAGAACACCGGGGATAGAGAACACCATGGCTAGAGAACACCATGGAACACCATGGCTAGAGGACACCATGGCTAGAGAACACCATGGAACACCATGGCTAGGGAACACCATGGCTAGAGAACGCCACGGAACACCATGGCTAGAGAACACCATGGCTAGAGAACACCATGGAACACCATGGCTAGAGAACACCATGGAACACCATGGCTAGGGAACACCATGGCTAGAGAACACCATGGAACACCATGGCTAGAGAACACCATGGAACACCATGGCTAGAGAACACCATGGCTAGAGAACACCATGGCTAGAGAACACCGGGGATAGAGAACACCATGGCTAGAGAACACCATGGAACACCATGGCTAGAGAACACCATGGCTAGAGAACACCATGGAACACCATGGCTAGAGAACACCATGGCTAGAGAACACCATGGAACACCATGGCTAGAGAACACCGGGGATAGAGAACACCATGGCTAGAGAACACCATGGAACACCATGGCTATAGAACACCATGGAACACCGTGGCTAGAGAACACCATGGAACACCATGGAACACCGTGGCTAGAGAACACCATGGTTAGAGAACACCATGGCTAGAGAACACCATGGAACACCATGGCTAGAGAACACCATGGAACACCATGGCTAGAGAACACCATGGCTAGAGAACACCATGGCTAGAGAACACCATGGAACACCATGGCTAGAGAACACCATGAAACACCATGGAACACCATGGCTAGAGAACACCATGGAACACCATGGCTAGAGAACACCGGGGATAGAGAACACCATGGCTAGAGAACACCATGGAACACCATGGCTAGAGAACACCATGGCTAGAGAACACCATGGAACACCATGGCTAGAGATCACCATGGAACACCATGGCTAGAGAACACCATGGCTAGAGAACACCATGGAACACCATAGCTAGAGAACACCATGGCTAGAGAACACCATGGAACACCATAGCTAGAGAACACCATGGCTAGAGAACACCATGGAACACCATGGCTAGAGAACACCATGGAACACCATGGAACACCATGGCTAGAGAACACAATGAAACACCATGGAACCTGGGGATAGAGAACACCATGGAACACCATGGCTATAGAACACCATGGAACACCGTGGCTAGAGAACACCATGGAACACCATGGAACACCGTGGCTAGAGAACACCATGGTTAGAGACCACCATGGCTAGAGAACACCATGGCTAAAGAACACCATGGCTAGAGAACACCATGGCTAGAGAACACCATGGAACACCATGGCTAGAGATCACCATGGAACACCATGGCTAGAGAACACCATGGCTAGAGAACACCATGGAACACAATGGCTAGAGAACACCATGGAACATCATGGCTAGAGAACACCATGGCTAGATAACACCATGGAACACCATGGCTAGAGAACACCATGGCTAGAGAACACCATGGAACACCATTGCTAGAGAACACCATGGCTAGAGAACACCATGGAACACCATGGCTAGAGAACACCATGGAACACCATGGAACACCATGGAACACCATGGCTAGAGAACACCATGGAACACCATGGCTAGAGAACACCGGGGATAGAGAACACCATGGCTAGAGAACACCATGGCTATAGAACACCATGGAACACCGTGGCTAGAGAACACCATGGAACACCATGGAACACCGTGGCTAGAGTACACCATGGAACACCATGGAACACCGTGGCTAGAAAACACCATGGTTAGAGAACACCATGGAACACCATGGCTAGAGAACACCATGGAACACCGTGGCTAGAGAACACCATGGCTAGAGAACACCATGGAACACCGTGGCTAAAGAACACCATGGAACACCGTGGCTAGAGAACACCATGGTTAGAGAACACCATGGAACACCGTGGTTAGAGAACACCATGGAACACCGTGGCTAGAGAACACCATGGCTAGAGAACACAATGGAACACCATGGAACACCGTGGCTAAAGAATACCGTGGCTAGAGAACACCGTGGCTAGAAAACACCATGGAACACCATGGCTAGAGAACACCATGGAACACCGTGGCTAGAGAACACGATGGCTAGAGAACACGATGGAACACCGTGGCTAGAGAACACCATGGCTAGAGAACAGCATGGAACACCATGGCTAGAGAACACCATGGCTAGAGAACACCATGGAACACCATGGCTAGAGAACACCATGGCTAGAGAAAACCATGGCAAGAGAACACCGTGGCTAGAGAACACCGTGGAACACCATGGCTAGAGCACACCATGGCTAGAGAATACCATGGAACACCATGGCTAGAGAACACCATGTTTAGAGAACACCATGGAACACCATGGCTAGAGAACACCATGGCTAGAGAACACCATGGCTAGAGAACACCATGGAACACCATGGCTAGAGAACACCATGGAACACCATGGCTAGAGAACACCATGTTTAGAGAACACCATGTTTAGAGAACACCATGGAACACCATGGCTAGAGAACAGCATGGCTAGAGAACACCATGGCGAGAGAACACCATGGCAAGAGAACACCGTGGCTACAGAACACTGTGGAACACCATGGCTAGAGCACACCATGGCTAGAGAACACCATGGAACACCATGGCTAGAGAACACCATGTTTAGAGAACACCATGGAACACCATGGCTAGAGAACACCATGGCTAGAGAACACCATGGCTAGAGAACACCATGGCTAGAGAACACCATGGAACACCATGGCTATGGCACACCATGGCTAGAGAACACAATGGGACACCATGGCTAGAGCACACCATGGCTAGAGAACACCATGGAACACCATGGCTAGAGAACACCATGTTTAGAGAACACCATGGAACACCATGGCTAGAGAACACCATGGCTAGAGAACACCATGGCTAGAGAACACGATGGAACACCATGGCTAGAGAACACCATGGAACACCATGGCTAGAGAACACCATGGCTAGAGAACACCATGGCAAGAGAACACCGTGGCTAGAGAACACCGTGGAACACCATGGCTAGAGAACACTATGGAACACCGTGGCTAGAGAACACCGTGGCTAGAGAACACCGTGGCTAGAGAACACTGTGGAACACCATGGCTAGAGAACACTATGGAACACCATGGCTAGAGAACACCATGGAACACCGGGGATAGAGAACACCATAGATAAATACTGATGTCTAGGGTTCGTTCCCCAGTCAGGTGGCTGTATCAAAGATAATGGATAAATACTGATGTCTAGGCTTCGTTCCCCAGTCAGGTGGCTGTATCAAAGATAATGGATAAATACTGATGTCTAGGCTTCGTTCCCCAGTCAGGTGGCTGTATCAAAGATAATGGATAAATACTGATGTCTAGGGTTCGTTCCCCAGTCAGGTGGCTGTATCAAAGATAATGGATAAATACTGATGTCTAGGGTTCGTTCCCCAGTCAGGTGGCTGTATCAAAGATAATGGATAAATACTGATGTCTAGGGTTCGTTCCCCAGTCAGGTGGCTGTATCAAAGATAATGGATAAATACTGATGTATAGGGTTCGTTCCCCAGTCAGGTGGCTGTATCAAAGATAATGGATAAATACTGATGTCTAGGGTTCGTTCCCCAGTCAGGTGGCTGTATCAAAGATAATGGATAAATACTGATGTCTAGGGTTCGTTCCCCAGTCAGGTGGCTGTATCAAAGATAATGGATAAATACTGATGTCTAGGGTTCGTTCCCCAGTCAGGTGGCTGTATCAGAGATAATGGATAAATACTGATGTCTAGGGTTCGTTCCCCAGTCAGGTGGCTGTATCAAAGATAATGGATAAATACTGATGTCTAGGGTTCGTTCCCCAGTCAGGTGGCTGTATCAGAGTTAATGGATAAATACTGATGTCTGATAAATACTGAATAGATGGGTTGACTGACGTCACAAAATTGATCTGATTACTTCAATGGGGAGGAAGAATGTGTGTTGTTGTGATTCTGGATGGCCAGATAGATGGCAACAATAACAAGAAGCTGTCATGTGGGGAATCGTAAGTGGCTCGTTTCAGCTTGTTACCATGTCTTTTTTTTAGGTGTTTTGACTGATTCCATGTCAATTCTAATATGGCCAACCCCCAAAAAAATCACGCGCTATCTAACCAACAACTGTAACGATGTATTTGAGAGACAACAAGTGCTCATTGTGCAAATGTATTCATGCTTTCAATAAACACTGGAGACTTAATATAGTTTACATGTTGTTAACAATCTAAGCCAACCCGGTCTGTTTTATCCCATAGCTGAGCACGCGTTGGTTTTGTTGTTAAACAACTAACCAGTCTGTATGAGCCAGAGAAAAGGACCGAGTGAGAGGTTTCGCTTTCTCTTCAGTCTCAGGTGGTGTCCCTGGTAATAGTGATGACAGGAGCTGACCACTAGATGGCTCTAGAGAGCTATTCTCTACCTAGTATCCAACATACACCCCATTCTCTACCTAGTACCCAACATACACCCCATTCACTACCTAGTACCCTACATACACCCCATTCTCTACCTAGTACCCTACATACACCCCATTCTCTACCTAGTACCCCATTCTCTACCTAGTACCCTACATACACCCCATTCTCTACCTAGTATCCAACATACACCCCATTCTCTACCTAGTATCCAACATACACCCCATTCTCTACCTAGTACCCTACATACACCCCATTCCCTCTGCTGTCTACTGCTCAATAAGCGGCATGGTTTTTCTTTATTTGTACTATAGAATAATAGTGAAGACATCACAACTATGAAATAACACATATGGAATCATGTAGTAACCAAAAAAGTGTTAAACCAATCAAAATATATTTTATATTTGAGATTCTTCAAAGTAGCCACCCTTTGCCATGATGACAGTGTTGCACACTCTAGGCATTCTCTTAACCAGCTTCATGAGTTAGTCACCTGGAATGTATTTCAATTAACAGGTGTGTCTTGTTAAAAGTTCATTTCTTTAATAATTTTCTTCTTAATGCGTTTGAGAAGATCAAATAAGCAAAGACAAACGACAATCCATCATTACTCTATGACATGAAGGTCAGTCAATCCGGAAAATTTCAGGCGCAAAAACCATCAAGCGCTATGATGAAACTGACTCTCATGAGGACCGCCACAGGAAAGGAAGACCCAGAGTTACCTCTGCTGCAGAGGATAAGTTCATTAGAGTTACCAGCCTCAGAAATTGCTGCCCAAATAAATGCTTCACAGAGTTCAAGTAACAGACACATCTCAACATCAACTGTCCAGAGGACACAGTGTGAATCAGTCCTTCATGGTCAAATTGCTGCAAAGAAACCACTACTAAAGGACATCAATAAGAAGAAGAGACTTGCTTGGGCCAAGAAACACGATCACTGGACATTAGACTGGTGGAAATCTGTCCTTTTGATCTGATGAGTCCAGATTGGAGATGTTTGGTTGCAACCGTCGTGTCTTTGTGAGACGCAGAGTAGGTGAACGGATGACCTCCACATGTGTGGTTCCCAACGTGAAGCATGGAGGAGGTGTGATGGTGCTTTGTGAGCACAGAGTAGGTGAACGGATGACCTCCACATGTGTGGTTCCCAACGTGAAGCATGGAGGAGGAGGTGTGATGGTGCTTTGTGAGACACAGAGTAGGTTAACGGATGATCTCCACATGTGTGGTTCCCACTGTGAAGCATGGAGGAGGAGGTGTGACGGTGCTTTGTTGGTGACACTGTCTGTGATTTCAAGGCACACTTAACCAGCATGGCTACCACAGCATTCTGCATGGCTACAACCGCATTCTGCAGCGATACAACATCTCATCTGATCTGCGCATAGTGGGACTATCATTTTGTTTTTCAACAGGACAGTGACCCAACACACCTCCAGGCTGTTTAAGGGCTATTTTACCAAGAAGGAGAGTGATGGAGTGCTGCATCAGATGACCTGGCCTCCACAATCACCCGACCTCAACCCAATTGAGATGGTTTGGGATGAGTTGGACTGCAGAGTGAAGGAAAAGCAGCCAAAAAATGCTCAGCATATGTGGGAACTCCTTCAAGACTGTTGGATAAGCATTCTAGGTGAAGCTACTGAGAGCATGCCAAGAGTAGTAGTGTACTGTATAGGGAATAGGGCTCTGGTCTATAGTAGTGCACTATATAGGCAATAGGGCTCTGGTCTAATGTAGTGCACTATATAGGGAATAGGGCTCTGGTCTATAGTAGTGCACTATATAGGGAATAGGGCTCTGGTCTAATGTAGGGCACTATATAGGGAATAGGGCTCTGGTCTAATGTAGTGCACTATATAGGGAATAGGGCTCTGGTCTAAAGTAGTGCACTACATAGGGAATAGGGCTCTGGTCTATAGTAGTGCACTATATAGGGAATAGGGTGGCGTATTAAACAATCCACAATCAAATCTAGAATTGGCTTTCTATATCGCAACAAAGCCTCCTCTGCTCACGCCGCCAAACTTACCCTCGTAAAACTGACTATCCTACCAATCCTCGACATTGGCGATGTCATCTACAAAATAGCCTCCAACACTCCAGTAAACTGGATGCAGTCTATCACAGTGCCATTCTATCACAGTGCCATCCATTTTGTTACCAAACCTTATACCACCCACCACTGCGACCTGTACGCTCTAGTCGGCTGGTCTTCGCTACATATTTGTCGCCAGACCCATTGGTTCCAGGTCATCTATAAGTCTATGCTAGGTAAAGCTCCGCCTTATCTCAGCTCACCGGTCACGATAACAACACCCACCGGTAGCACACGTTCCAGCAGGTATATCTCACTGATCATCCCTAAAGCCAACACCTCATTTGGCCGCCTTTTCTTCCAGTTCTCTGCTGCCAGTGACTGGAACGAATTGCAAAAATCGCTGAAGCTGGAGACTTTTATCTCCCTCACCAACTTTAAACATCTGCTATCTGAGCGGCTAACCGATCGCTGCAGCTGTACATAGTCCATCTGTATGGTAACTTTCCCAGAAATCCCAGTTCACGCTTTCCTGAACTTCCTACTTATTTCTGCTTTTGGGAATGTTCGAACGTGGATTTCTACATCAGCCTCTCTGTTCCACTGAGGAGCCTGAACCCCACCCACCCACCCAGCTACATCAGTCTCTCTGTACCACTGAGAAGCCTGAACCCCACCCACCCACCCACCCAGCTACATCAGTCTCTCTGTACCACTGAGAAGCCTGAACCCCACCCACCCACCCAGCTACATCAGTCTCTCTGTACCACTGAGAAGCCTGAATCCCACCCACCCAGCTACATCAGTCTCTCTGTACCACTGAGAAGCCTGAACCCCACCAACCCACCCAGCTACATAAGCCTCTCTGTACCACTGAGAAGCCTGAACCCCACCCACCCACCCAGCTACATCAGTCTCTCTGTACCACTGAGAAGCCTGAACCCCACCCACCCACCCAGCTACATCAGTCTCTCTGTACCACTGAGGAGCCTGAACCCCACCCACCCAGCTACATCAGTCTCTCTGTACCACTGAGGAGCCTGAACCCCACCCACCCACCCAGCTACATCAGTCTCTCTGTACCACTGAGAAGCCTGAACCCCACCCACCCAGCTACATCAGTCTCTCTGTACCACCGAGAAGCCTGAACCCCACCCACCCAGCTACATCAGTCTCTCTGTACCACTGAGAAGCCTGAACCCCACCCACCCAGCTACATCAGTCTCTCTGTACCACTGAGGAGCCTGAACCCCACCCACCCAGCTACATCAGTCTCTCTGTACCACTGAGGAGCCTGAACCTCACCCATCCAGCTACATCAGTCTCTCTGTACCACTGAGGAGCCTGAACCCCACCCACCCAGCTACATCAGTCTCTCTGTACCACTGAGAAGCCTGAACCCCACCCACCCAGCTACATCAGTCTATCTGTACCACTGAGAAGCCTGAACCCCGCCCACCCACCCAGCTACATCAGTCTCTGTGTACCACTGAGGAACCTGAACCCCACCCACCCATCTACATCAGTCTCTCTGTACCACTGAGAAGCCTGAACCCGACCCACTCACCCATCTACATCAGTCTCTCTGTACCACTGAGAAGCCTGAACCCCACCCACCCAGCTACATCAGTCTCTCTGTACCACTGAGGAGCCTGAACCCCACCCACCCAGCTACATCAGTCTCTCTGTACCACTGAGGAGCCTGAACCCCACCCACCCAGCTACATCAGTCTCTCTGTACCACTGAGAAGCCTGAACCCCACCCACCCACCCACCCAGCTACATCAGTCTCTCTGTACCACTGAGAAGCCTGAACCCCACCCACCCACCCAGCTACATCAGTCTCTCTGTACCACTGAGAAGCCTGAATCCCACCCACCCAGCTACATCAGTCTCTCTGTACCACTGAGAAGCCTGAACCCCACCCACCCACCCAGCTACATAAGCCTCTCTGTACCACTGAGAAGCCTGAACCCCACCCACCCACCCAGCTACATCAGTCTCTCTGTACCACTGAGAAGCCTGAACCCCACCCACCCACCCAGCTACATCAGTCTCTCTGTACCACTGAGGAGCCTGAACCCCACCCACCCAGCTACATCAGTCTCTCTGTACCACTGAGGAGCCTGAACCCCACCCATCCACCCAGCTACATCAGTCTCTCTGTACCACTGAGAAGCCTGAACCCCACCCACCCAGCTACATCAGTCTCTCTGTACCACCGAGAAGCCTGAACCCCACCCACCCAGCTACATCAGTCTCTCTGTACCACTGAGAAGCCTGAACCCCACCCACCCAGCTACATTAGTCTCTCTGTAGCACTGAGGAGCCTGAACCCCACCCACCCAGCTACATCAGTCTCTCTGTACCACTGAGGAGCCTGAACCTCACCCACCCAGCTACATCAGTCTCTCTGTACCACTGAGGAGCCTGAACCCCACCCACCCAGCTACATCAGTCTATCTGTACCACTGAGAAGCCTGAACCCCGCCGACCAACCCACCCAGCTACATCAGTCTCTGTGTACCACTGAGGAACCTGAACCCCACCCACCCATCTACATCAGTCTCTCTGTACCACTGAGAAGCCTGAACCCCACCCACTCACCCATCTACATCAGTCTCTCTGTACCACTGAGAAGCCTGAACCCCACCCACCCAGCTACATCAGTCTCTCTGTACCACTGAGGAGCCTGAACCCCACCCACCCAGCTACATCAGTCTCTCTGTACCACTGAGAAGCCTGAACCCCACCCACCCAGCTACATCAGTCTCTCTGTACCACTGAGGAGCCTGAACCCCACCCACCCAGCTACATCAGTCTCTCTGTACCACTGAGAAGCCTGAACCCCACCCACCCACCCACCCAGCTACATCAGTCTCTCTGTACCACTGAGGAGCCTGAACCCCACCCACCCATCTACATCAGTCTCTCTGTACCACTGAGGAGCCTGAACCCCACCCACCCAGCTATATCAGTCTCTCTGTACCACTGAGGAGCCTGAACCCCACCCACCCTCCCAGCTACATCAGTCTCTCTGTACCACTGAGAAGCCTAAACCCCACCCACCCAGCTACATCAGTCTCTCTGTACCACTGAGGAGCCTGAACCCCACCCACCCAGCTACATCAGTCTCTCTGTACCACTGAGGAGCCTGAACCCCATCCACCCATCTACATCAGTCTCTCTGTACCACTGAGAAGCCTGAACCCCACCCACCCAGCTACATCAGTCTCTCTGTACCACTGAGGAGACTGAACCTCACCCACCCATCTACATCAGTCTCTCTGTACCACTGAGAAGCCTGAACCCCACCCACCCAGCTACATCAGTCTCTCTGTACCACTGAGGAGCCTGAACCCCACCCACCCAGCTACATCAGTCTCTCTGTACCACTGAGGAGCCTGAACCCCACCCACCCATCTACATCAGTCTCTCTGTACCACTGAGAAGCCTGAACCCCACCAACCCAGCTACATCAGTCTCTCTGTACCACTGAGGAGCCTGAACCTCACCCACCCATCTACATCAGTCTCTCTGTACCACTGAGAAGCCTGAACCCCACCCACCCAGCTACATCAGTCTCTCTGTACCACTGAGGAGCCTGAACCCCACCCACCCAGCTACATCAGTCTCTCTGTACCACTGAGGAGCCTGAACCCCACCCACCCAGCTACATCAGTCTCTCTGTACCACTGAGGAGCCTGAACCCCACCCACCCAGCTACATCAGTCTCTCTGTACCACTGAGAAGCCTGAACCTCACCCACCCACCCACCCAGCTACATCAGTCTCTCTGTACCACTGAGGAGCCTGAACCCCACCCACCCAGCTACATCAGTCTCTCTGTACCACTGAGGAGCCTGAACCCCACCCCCCCAGCTACATCAGTCTCTCTGTACCACTGAGGAGCCTGAACCTCACCCACCCAGCAGAGAGAATAGAGTAGATGTCACGGGTCAAAATTTTGATTGATGACCCTATGTGAACTCTATGTGAACCCTATGTAGTGATGACGTGTGCATGTCTTCTGGTCAGGCAAGCCTGGTTAGGTGGGGGCTATGGGGTGAGTAAGGGTCCATTTGACAGGCCGTTAATGATTGATGACCCAAGCCTGATAGACAAGCCTGGTTAGGTGGGGGCTATGGGGTGAGTAAGGGTCCCTTTGACAGGCCTTTAATGATTGATGACCCAAGCCTGATTTATGACCCTATGTAATGATTTATGACCCTATGTCATGTAGAAGGGTGCATGCCCTGGGTTGAGTAAGTGACCATGTGTCAGGTCAACCTGTTACTGTTTCTCACGGTTTGGGTTGGTTAAGGCCCCTTATAAAGCCGCTGAACAATACCTGTTTAAGACTGTACATGATAACCCCCCTGAATATTAAACAAAAATGACACCTATGCCAATTTTAGGGATGTTATGCTCGGCTTGTCATGAACCCAGTGACCAAAGCCTTGAAGAAGTTCTGTGTGAAGCTCCAGAATGTTTTAAAGGATTTTTGGGTACGAGTGAGGGCCACATGTCTTACATATTCCACCCGGAGGATTCTACGGTAAAGATATTCACAGACCGTGGACCCAAACCCCTTTATCCTGCAAAACCTGGGAGTTTTCCCCCGGCTCTGGGGATGAGAGAATGGCTAAACATCAGGCTGGCTCTTTGTAAAATTGAACAGGTCCTAAGTGTTACAAATGTGCCAGGATATGCGTTGGAAGAACAGGTCTGCGGCCGCAGTGATCTCAAGGCTCTAAGAATTGCTTCAATGGACTATAGCCCTGACAACAAAGTGACAATTTTAGCCTGTGACCTTTATGATAAGGCTAATGCTACAAAGTCTGTCAATTCTCCGGTAGCTTCCAGAGCCCGCAAACATGTAAACTTTTTTATTCCTGTGTTTAGTTTTAAATGGGTGGATTATCCAATTTTCATAACACTTATGAATAAGCTGGACATTCTCTTCCAAAATGGGGAACAGTTAAAGCGCTGGGCGAGGCTTTCCTTGAGACAGAGTCAAGACCAAAAGGCCCGACGGCGGATCTACCCCTGGAGTGAAAACTTACCATGTGTTGATGGACATAGCAAGAGAGCCTTGCCTTTTGAGGGTGAACTCGACACGGACAATTGCGGTTGGTTGCATAAGCTCCCAGGATCTGTAAGAAAGGCATCGTAAAATACCTTAAGAATGTAACGATATAAAATGTATGTACTAAATATTTTGAATGAAATAAATGGTTTTAAAATCAGAATCTCACCACGTTATGAACTCTCGCGTTTGTTCACTCTTAGCGCAGTCTGTCCCTGAGAAAAATCTTGCGGAAAAAGCCATGTGCGCGCGCATGTGCGTGAGGGAGTTTTCTGTAGTGGCTGTGTGTGTGTGTGTGTGTGTGTGTGTGTGTGTGTGTGTGTGTTTCAAAAACAGAAAAAGGGGGGCGGGTTGTTTGTTAAAAAAATACCCCTGCATGCCTGGTGGGTCGTTTGAAACCAAGGTTTACACTAGCCTGCAAAACAGATGCCTACCCCCCAACAATAATATTGTGTCTTACGACTCCTAATCTTAAAGGCCTTTCATAAAACTATTTTTTTAGGGGGGCTAAAAAGTCATTCATCCCAGCGATGTCGAGAACAACACACCCCATGCATCTAGGTGCTAGCACCCCGGAGATTTTAGAAGCTCCAAAAGGATCCTAATGTTTAGACACACCCAATACCATGTGTTTGAAATGTGTCAAATATACCATGGGCGGGGGTATAGCCCGAAAAAAACGACAAACCCCAAATGCTATGTAAAAAAATCATTCAGGGGTTTTTCTCTAGGTCGTAGGGTACAAAAGCGCTAGAAACCATGGGCAATGTTAGCAGCGTTTTAGTTCCGATGCAAACAGCACCTCCAGAAACTCCAAGAATCGTTATCGGACTGAAGCGTTAAAAAAGATAATCGGGGAAAAAAGTCTAATGGATCTATCACAAGGTGAGTTCTTGAAATAAATCTTTATTAGATTTGGTTGTTGTTGGGGAATTGTTTGAAAAGCGTGGGATGTTATAGAAATATTAAACAATCATTAGGATCAGTATGCTTACCGTATAACAAGGCAATATTAGCTAAAGTGATTATAGCTTTAATATTGTCGAATGTTTTATAGATTCTGAAGCATTCACGCAGATACTCCGAGGTATAACTGAGCTCGAATCATCCCATGGGTCTCCGAAACAAACGCCTGCCCTGAATTGTCAACGTAAGTAAGCTCCAAGAATTCCATACATAAAAATATTTATACCTTAAAAACAAAAAGTGTGGGCATCTTATATTAAAAGTTATTTTATATGTTTACAGAGGACCTAAAGCCTAGAAGGTTAAACGATGCCCTATGGAGCCTGAACGGTTTCTGCGAAGCATATGACTACGAGACAATTCTGCCCTACTCCCAGGATGTATTTACCCAAAAGCAGCGAACAGAGACTTTAAACGGCAGGTCAACTCCCCTTGGCCAGGACAACGTTGTCCCCCATATTTCTAAACACCAAAGGATAATTAGTGCTCAGATCCACAGTTCCGCTTCACCCGAACAATTCTACTTGGCCGATATTCACGAGACGTCGTTCCAAGGACTAGGTATGAATCAATTATATATTATTATTTATATATATTATTATTTTAATATTTATATATTTTTTTTTATGCCGGAATATGTTAAAACAAGGCCTAATGCTGTTTTTTTTTTGTTTGTTTTTTTCAGGCTCCCCATCTACCGGACCTGCAGATGTTGTAATACAGGTTGAACAAACACAACAGTCCCTGGTTTCAGAGCTTCTTCAGAACAGCCCTCGTCAAAAAAGCCGAGGTATTTAATTAATGTATTGTTAATATATAGGCTTATATCTGAAATGTATTTGGCATTTTTAACATATTTTAGGGTTAATAACCTATTTGTGTATGTATTATTTTTATTTCAGACTCCTCACCGGCTTATGAACACAACGCACAAACATCGGAGGATGCCCAGACAAGCATCCCCGAGGAGGCTCCAAAGACACCAGCGAAACCTGATGATGTCAAAGATTTAAATGACATTTCTGAGGTAGACGATTTGATGTTCTGTGAAGCTGCCAACCTTCTTGAATCGGCCAATTCTGTGGGGGAAACAGCAGATTCTGAAATAGACCAAGAACGTTTTTTCAAAGCGTTTACCCTGGGTTTAAAATCACGAAAGGCTCTACTCCAGAGGCGCATGTGTATTCTACTCGAGCATCAATACAATCAGGATGTGTCATTCTGGCGTAGCGAGCTACCCCGTATGTTAAAAAACATTAGGGCTAAAACAAGCAAATACCGCCGTTAAAAAACACACATGTAAACACACACACACACACACACACACATCCTTAATTAGACAGATGGCGCCCCCTATAGACCAAAGTGAGACAATTGAAACACTCTTAGCCAGGATCCCTACAGAGCTCCAAGATATAGTTAACCATATGAATGATTCGGGGGTAATTGACATAATGACAATAGATGAAAATCTATTATCCCAGATTCCCTCCGAACTCATAGACATTATTACACGTATGAATGAGTCAGGGCCTTCCGAGGAAAACATGTTAACACAGATTCCCGAAACCATCATATCTCTAATTACCCAGCTTAACGCGAGCCCTAGGTTTAATACGGCCCCACAGACACCTCTAAGACAGCCTTTAACAACATTGTCCGAAGAGTCTGAAAGTCAATATGATGTTTTTGAACAGTTGGACAAATGTCTAGCAAATCTGGAGGGGGGCGGTCTTGAGATCAGTGTACAGAACGAGAGCGCTAGGTTTAATTCGGCACCCCAGACACCTATAAATCAGCCTTTAACACCAATGTCCGAAGAGTCTGAAACCCAATACGATGTTTTTGAACAGTTGGACAATTGCCTAGTAAATCTGGAGGGGGGAGGTCTTGATCGAAGTGTACATGTTTTGCGTCGAAATAAATTCAACAATATTGAGGTTCGCCAGTTTTTCAATTTCGCATGGGGGGGTCAGATTCGGGAATATGCTGTGTTTTACGTAATGCTTATGGACACTTTGAATGAACTGTTAGCTAGGATCAGAGATTATAGCGAACCTAGGGATCTCTTACAGTTGGAAATTTGTGGAGACAGTCTACAGAGCAAGGTATCGCTTATTTTACAGAATGGTGAAGCAGAGCTTGAACAATTTGTTAAACTGCTAGAACGCCTTGTACAGTCAAATTTAAACGTGCTAGCAGATAGGACCCTCGAACTTGTAGTACAATTAGTACGACAACCACAAGGGGGCGGGGGTCAGAGACGAAAGCTCGAGAGTTTAATGCAGTCCGAAATCATAAGCAATAAAAGGGCCTATCTCATAAACGTTCACAATCCAGGTAATAAGCTATGTTTTGCCATAGGTTTGGCCCACTTACTCAGCCCCGGATGTACGGATCAAGCCGCGTTACATAAAGCTCTCGAGCTACAAACTGCGGTGGGTCTCGGTATACAGGATGCTGTGGCTTTCTCAGACATAGTCAAATTTGAAAACTTTCTGAACATCAAGATTGTGGTTTTGTACCACAGTAGGGCTAATGACGCTCTCCTCAAGTTCCAAAATATACCCGAACCACATCCTAAGACTATGTACTTTTATGTGCAAAATGAGCATTACTATGACGTAACTAACATCACAGCCTTTTTAGGCGCGCCATATGTCTGTCCAGCCTGTCATACCGGCTACACACGCATGGGGGGGCACTCGTGCCGTTACAACTGTTCAGTATGTCTGGATAAACATTGCCCTATGCAGCCGCTAAACTTGACCCCCTGTGCGGATTGTCACCGCACATGTCGTTCGGCCTACTGTTACGAAAAACACAAAACTGAAACATGGCATCCCAAGGCATGTAAATCTGTAAGCAGTTGTGACATTAACAAGAAATGTCCAAAATGTCATTGCAATTACAACCTTAAAATAGATAGCCCTAAACCTCATGTTTGTGGAATTATACACTGCCCAATCTGTAAAGGTCCTTTGAAAAGCAGAGACGCGGAAGCAGTTCAAGAAGTAACACATGAGTGTTACATTCAGCCCTTGGCTGAAGATGAACATACAGAGAAATATGTGTTTTATGATTTTGAGACAACTCAGCAATCAGGGGTTCATTTGCCTATTTTTGTGTCAACCATGACTTTCAAGGGTGAAAAATGGTCGGCCGAGGGACCCGATTGTGCCCGACTCTTTCTAAAACATTTTAGAAAAGCCCAGTACAGAAACTTCACGTTTATAGCTCACAATGCTAGGGCCTATGACTCCTATCTGCTTCTGAACCCTTTGATACAGCAAGGCGTGGCACCCAGTGTCATAGCTCAAGGGAGTAAAATATTATGCTTTGTTGACCCCGCCTTCAAACAGAGATACATTGACAGCTTAAGCTTCTTACCCATGAGATTGGCTCAAATGCCAGAGGCCTTGGGTTTTGAAAACTCTGTCAAAGGCTATTTCCCTCATTTCTTCACATCTGAGGAGAATCTACATTATATAGGATCTTATCCAGCCCCCGAAATGTACGGGTGTGATCAAATGTCTCCCAAAGAGCGTGAGAGATTCATGACATGGTACGAGACCGTAAGACATGGCACTTTTGATTTCCATAAAGAGATGGAATCATACTGTGACAATGACGTTGTTATACTTCGTGAAGGATGCCTCAGATTCAGAGAAGAGGTAATCAAAGATGCGGGCATTGACCCCTGGAGCTGTACAACTATTGCATCAGCGTGCATGAAAACCTATCGTACACACTATCTAACTCCTGAATCTATAGCTATCCCATCGCCAGACAACTACCGACGCCAATTCAAGGCCTACTCTAGTGGTTCCATTCAATGGTTGGAGTACTTGGCCCAGGATAAAGATATTTTTATCCAACATGCTTTGAATCGGGGGGAGAAGGCTTTTGGGCCTTACCATGTAGATGGATACACACAGATTGACGGGGTTGAGACAGTGTATGAGTACAACGGTTGTTTCTTCCACGGTTGTAAATTATGCTTTGTCCCCCACACCTTGTGTGTCCTAACCCAAAAGACTTTTGGGGAAATGTACCAAGAGTTTCAAGACAAACTGAATTCTTTAAAGGCTACTTACGGGTTAAAAGTTGTGGTTTTGTGGGAGCACGAATGGACAGCCCTCAAAAAGGCAGATCCTAGTGTTAAGGCCTTCCTTACCCATTATGACCCTCCAGAGCCCCTGGAACCGCGACAGGCCTTGTTTGGAGGCCGGACCAATGCTTTGACATTGCGTTATGTAGCTCAACCCGACGAGACAATAGGCTATGTAGATTTTACATCCCTATATCCTCATGTAATGAGTTCCTCATTCTATCCTATAGGGCATCCTGAAATTATTCACAGCGACTTTGACGAACCCCAAAATTATTTTGGTTTAATCAAAGCGACTGTCTACCCTCCTAGGGGGCTGTTTATACCTGTGTTGCCTTACAAGGGTCCTAAAGGAAAACTTTTCTTTCCCCTTTGTCGCACATGCTGTGAAAACCACAACCAGGAAAACCCCTGTGATCACACAGATCAAGAAAGAGCCCTGACCGGTGTATGGGTCACTGTAGAATTCTCTAAGGCTTTAGAGAAGGGGTATCGTGTGGCCAAAATCTTTGAAGTGTGGAACTTTTCCAGGAAATCAGACACACTTTTTAAAGAGTACATCAAAACCTTCTTGAGATGCAAGCAGATGGCTTCAGGCTATCCTGCATCGGTCACAGATCAAGAAAGTAAAGACCAGTACATTCAAGACTACCATGACAGAGAAGGCATACTTCTTGACCCTGACAGAATAGAGGTCAACAAAACCAAAAGAAATGTGTCGAAATTGTACTTGAACTCCCTTTGGGGGAAATTAGCGCAGAGATGCAATATGCTAACAACTTCGATCATTAAAGACCCCGAAGAATTTTTGGAATTTGTTTTTTCGGACCAATACGAAATTTCACATTTTTCCTTCTTGAGTCAAGACATTGCCTTGGTGCAATGGAGGCGCCACCAAAAGTGGGTTCTACCCCCGGGTAATGTAAATGTGTTTCTTGCAGCATTTACCACAGCCTATGGCCGCCTTGAACTGTACACCCTCATGGAACAGCTTCAGAGGCGGGTTCTTTACCACGACACAGACTCTGTGGTCTATGTAAGCAAACCGGGGGATTGGACCCCCCCACTTAGCAACTATCTTGGGGGTTTAACGAGTGAACTCGAAGAGGGTGACCATATTACAGAATGGTCCTCATGTGGTCCAAAAAGCTATGCTTTTAGGACTAAAGCCAATCACGTGGTGTTGAAAGCCAAAGGCGTGACTCAAAACTATGAAAATGCACCGCGTGTAAACTTGGAATCAATCACGCGCTTGGTCGAGGGGTTCGTAAAGGACAAGAATAGTGACTTGGAGATTTTGAGCTCCTACAACAAAATAGTGAGGGATAAAAAGGGGTTCCATCTA